>NC_043987.1:33268529-33541029 GCF_902150065.1 Myripristis murdjan | reverse complement strand
TAAGTGAAATAAAAAAAAAAACTGAGTCAAAAACTTTTGTTTGCAAATCCAAGAGGTTTTGTTTGTGAATTATAATGAAAAGAAAGTGGCAGTAACACGATGACATTATAACCGTGAATGTGGCTGAGCTGTCACTCCAATCGAGACCGGCCAATAGAGAAGAGCCTTACATCTTTCAGTGTAGGTCCCGCCCACAAGATGCAGCTCAGCAGCAAGCAAAAGTTTTCGGATTTTCAAATTCAAAAACTTTGGTTTGTTAGTGGATGAATGGTCTTATTCAGTTTTGCTGATAATGTTTAAAATGAATGAACTGCTATTCACCTCTTGGCCTTGGGCCTGAGGTTCCTCATCCCCCCTGTAATGACTTAATTAAACTCAGAGCACTGTTTGTGTGTGTGTGTGTGTGTGTGTGTGTGTGTGTGTGTGTGTGTGTGTGTGTGTGTGTGTGTGTGTGTGTGTGTGTGTGTGTGAAGGTGTTGGCTCAGCTATGGATGAGCCTGCCCACTAAACATTAGACGTCGGATAGACGTGCAGACACTGTATGTATTTGATTTGTGTGACGTCCTCTTTGATTGGATTAAAAATGTAAATATTTTTCTTCTCCTCTTGTTTTATGTTTGTGTACTGCGGAGCCGCGGAGGGGCCATAGAGAGAAAAATAAAACACACCAGGTCACGTTTTACTACATTGTGCGCTAGAAATGTTTGAGTACGAAGTTGCGAACCAGATACAATTTGACTCACTTTTTGTATGAGTTTTGCATAACTGTAGTCCTCTTTACAATCCGGTGCCAGGCTGAGGGCTTCCTGCTGCTGCTGGGACAGAGCCAGACGGCTGAGAGTCACCCGAAGCGCACGGGAAGCTGCGGAGTCCGTGAGGACAGTGAGTGCCTGCTGTCGGCTGTATCTTTCGCTCGGTAGCTCCTCTCTGTGTTTTACCTAACGTATGAGTGGAAGAGCAGTGGCGGTTCTAGACCAGTTTTACTGAAGGGACCTGGCTGGGACCAGGGGCTTTGTCAGGGGAGCACATTAAACCCGGGGCAAAAAAGACAAAGATTCAAAATTGTATCTGATTTTTTTCTCCATAAAACTAGTGTTTACGCAGTATAACCAAACTGAATGGTTCAAAATATCACATTTGAGACACAAATATAAGAGACAGAAACAATGGAAACATCGTATTTTTCAGTGTAACCTTGGTACAGACAAACTCCTCACTTAGACAAACTGCTGCTTCTAAAATCTTCATCTTCATCAACATCACATCTTCATTACACCACTGTCTTCTTATCATCTTCATCAATAAATCATCATCATGTTTACACTGTTTTACAAGCTTATTGTTACCTTGTAACAACAAAATACTGTTCATGGTAGTGATTTCTTGCTTCTGACATACCTCTCGTCGGGTGGTTGGTAACTTTTCGAGCTCGCCATTTTCACCGTAGCTCAACAAAGCTGACTGTCGTTTCCAGCAGTGCAACGCTCTAAGCGGCTTTCACGGCGCAGCCCTCGGCCGGCACAGCCATTCATTGTTTATGTGATCGTGGAGCGCGAGGGCGCACCGGTCTGCGTTTAGAAATCTAGATGATTGACATCATGAGATATGCACTACTCTTGCAAAGACAATGCAGTATAGTCATAGGCTACATTTATTATAAAATTCCATGTGGAGTCACACACACAACAGGTAACAGGTGAAATCAGATGAAATGAGAAAAAAATACAGCCTTCGTTCATGTAACATAATTTATTTAGAAGCATCAGTTCAGCTAATTCATGAATTAAAGACGTATTTGCCTCTTTACATGGTTCATCTGAAGCTGCTGTATTGTCTGCCAGAGAAAAAGTGCGCCAGAACGGAAAACTACTTCCTAACGTCTGTTTCGGTCGCGTAGCAACCAGCGCCACATAAGTGAATGCGTGCGCCCTACTCTGCACTTGTGTGCACGCTGCTCAGCGCAAGTCTGCGCCGTACCCAGCGCAGAGCGCGGCCCAAACCGCGCGCTATGTGAAAGCCGCATCACAATTTATCATCTTTGTCTGAGAGGGGGCCACAGCGGGGTCCAGACTGGGCGCACTGCCCCCCTGTTGGCCCCTCCCCAGAACCGCCAGTGTGTGAAACCCTTTTTAACATAGGCCTAAGTGTTGCAATATAGGGACCTCTATCTATAGGGACCGGCACCGTTGACACACACACACACACACACACACACACACACACACACACACACACACACACACACACACACACACACACACAGCCGCAGCCACAGGCAGGAGGGAGTCAGTGTGTCGTTACGTGTTCTCACCACTAGATGGAGACAAAGCGCCACTGATGACAGAGGAACGGCTCAGAGCCTTTTCAGCAAAACGAGAACCAACTGAAAATCACCTCACTGTGTGTTTATGAGAACGGAGAGGAAAACAAACACTCTGCTTTCGAACAAACAAACAAACAAACAAACAAACAAACGTCTCAACACACACACACATACAGTCAGAGGTGAGCATGTGACGTCAGCTCAGTCGTGTTCCGTTCGGGTGGTGTCGGGATTATCAGACAGTTCAGCTTCCCAGCAGGAAGTGCACGTGAACGCCTCACCAAATCGTCCAATAAAGTTTGGATTTAACACGAACTGACATTTCAAAATGTCAGCTCAAAACAAATCTGCTCTGTTAAAACCTCAGTGGGCCACAGCGGGACATTTCAAAGTAAAAGTCACGTCTGATGAGATTTTGTCCCCAGATGCTTTATTTTCCTCTGCGGGTGTTTAAATGAAACAGTGATCAGTGTGAGTTTACTGGCCAAAGCCTTCACAGCATCAGATTATAATCTAATGACGTCCAGAGTCCCAAAGCACAGGGATGCAGCTGGGAGCTGCTGAATTATCCCATCAGTCCGATGAGAACGTGAACGCAGCACAAGTGAAAGTGAAAGTTTGGTTGAAGGTTTGGACGAGCCGCGACCAGGAGGCTCATCATCATCATTAATGTTGGACTTGTGTCCCACTGTCATGATCTAGAAGAGCTGCAGACGTTCGGACGTCAGAAGAGTATATCTGTTTTATCTTTGCATTCAAGTCCAAGAAGAAAGAAAGAAACTCGACATCATGAGACCAACTTCTGCTTCTGCTGTGAGTCGTCAGTTTTATCTGACGCCATTTTCAAGCTGCATTTTTCACTGTTGAGTTCATCTGTTAGAAATACATTTTTAAAGTAATTAAAAGCAGTGATCGTTTTCTTTGTGGTGATGACAAATAATCTCATCAGGCGGTAAAAACAAATGTTAGCCAGTTCGACACGTCAGACACCACGTTTATAAAGCCGTTTAATTCCGTTTATTCCACAGGAAATACGGCAAACAAAGTCGATCATCGACCTCTGGCCTAGGGTGTCCTGGTGCCATGTGTACTTATGGACACCCCTATGCTCGAACATGGTGTTCGTTATGGACAAACTGTGACTAGCACAGAAGTCCAATAACAGAACACCACTCACGTTCAGATCGGGTGTCAGATCGGGGAGGCCGTTCCTCCCATGCTCACGTTGCCCACGTGAGCGTTGAAGTCCCCCAGTAGAACAATGGAGTCCCCAGTTGGAGCACCATCCAGTACCCCTCCCAGGGACTCCAAGAAGGCCGGGTACTCTACACTGCCATTTGCCCGTAGGCACAAACAACAGTGAGAGCCCTCTCCCCAACCCGAAGGCGCAGAGAGGCGACCATCTCGTTCACCAGGGTGAACCCCAACACATGGCAGCTAAGCTGGGGAGCTATGAGCAAGCCCACACCTGCCCGCCGCCTCTCACCGAGGGCAACTCCAGCGTAGTGGAGGGTCCAGCCCCTCTCAAGGAGCTGGGTTCCAGAGCCCAAGCTGTGCGTGGAGGTGAGCCCGACTATTTCTAGCCGGTACCTCTTGACCTCCTGCACAAGCTCAGGTTCCTTCCCCCCCAGCGAGGTGACATTCTATGTCCCCATCGCCAGCCGTTGCGTCCAGGGATCGGGTCGCCGAGGCCCTTGCCTTCGACTGCCACCCAATCCACAAAGCACCGGCCCCTTACAGCTTCCCTTGTGGGTGGTGACCCCGCAGAGGGTTGGACCCACGTCACCAGTTCGGGCTGGGCCCGGCCGGACCCCGTGGGCAAAGGCCCAGCCACCAGGCGCTCGCTCATGAGCCCCAACCCCAGGCCTGGCTCCAGGGTGGGGCCCCAGCTCCGCCGTACCGGGCGACGTCACAGTCCTTGATAGTTTTCTCTTCATAAGGGGGTCTTTGAACTGCGCACCTTCTGTTCAGTTAAATGTCACACTTTAGTATTTTTGAAAGTTGGTTGGGATGGAGAGTGTTATTTTGATTGTGTGTGTTCTTGGCGAAACAGATGTGGAGAACTGTTCAATAACGTTCTTAAATTGTCAGAGACTATAATAGTCTGGCTGTGTGCACTGCAGTGTATATGACAATAAAGTAATGAATTTCAGCCTATTTATTTATATTTAAAATGTATTTTAAATAGGCCTATAGGCTCAGTTTTTTTTTTTTTTTTTTTTTAAATCACAGCACCCCCTGTTCAAAATTACTTCCAGCGGCCCTGCATGTCCATGAGCTTTGCTGCATTCACTCTTTCATTTGTGCATTCCAGACCCGGTGGTCTGCGCACGCTGATCACGCACTGTGCGTAGGCCACCAAGTGCCTGGGGGGACACCAAAAAAACACACTTGTGAAAAATCATCATAATAATAGTAATCATAACGATATATTTAAAATAAAATTTTGTGCATGTTTTAGTGTGTGCATTATTAACCCTCTGTCACCTGCGTAAATTCACTTTATTACTTTATGTGACATGGGAAACAAACTCATGAGCAAATCAGCAAGAAAAAAACAACTACTACTTAGCAAGACGTTTATAAAAAAATTACATAAATGAGATCAGTATCAAGAATGACTAAAAAAGAATAATAATAAATTTAAAAAAATAAATAAATCATACATTTGCAAAATAACATTGTTGTAATTGAAGAAAAACAAAACAAAACCAAAAACAAAAATCAATGTTTGATGTTTCCACAAAAATATGTTGAAACACACATTATTTATGTGCAGCTGCACTGACTCCATTTAATACAGTTAATGCCTGTTGTCCATTGGGAAACTAGAACATCAGCCCATATATCATCCCTTTGGTGTGTGTGGGTGTGTGTGTGTGTGTGTGTGTGTGTGTGTGTGTGTGTGTGTGTGTGTGTTTGCACCTCTTAGACTGACTTAAATCAGAAGATGAGTGACTGTGTGGAGGAAAAGGAGGGCAGAGCAGAGTCTGCAGTGTCCAGCTGTCTGTCCATGAAGAGTGACTGGTCTAAAGATGAACCTCTAAACTTCAGTGCTGAACCTGGACCTTCAGACACAAAGTAAGACAGCTGTTAGAGTGCAGTGTGTGTTCACTGTTTTCTTGTGAAATCTGTTTGTGGCGCATGGAGAAAGTAGACGTGACCCCAAAACTGATGCTTCAGATCATGAGCCACATCTGCTCTTTTAGCTGGACCCCCCCTCACAAAAAAATGGTGTGACCAAATCATGAGCTGCTGTGAGTGACTGGGAAAGCTGGGAGCACCAGTGCTGCCAGTGGAAAAGTTAGTCTGGAGCCCTGATTTACAAGAACTAATAACATGTTTCAAGCATTTGTGTTTCCAGAGGTTCCTACCACAGAGCAGAGTCTGCAGTGTCCAGCTGTCTGTCCATGAAGAGTGACTGGTCTAAAGATGAACCTCTAAACATCAGTAATGAACGTGGACCTTCAGACACAAAGTAAGACAGCTGTTAGACTGTGAGCCTGATGGAATATGATGACATGAGATTATATAGCAGAGCAAGTAGTGAGAATATCAAGAAAAGAGCCTGCAAAGAGAGAAATGACTGCTCCCTGCTCTGCAATCCAGCTGTTCAACCAAAACACATCTTGGTCTGTGCTGTTTTCCACAAACTATGATGCGGTTTGATGTTTTGTGCCAAACACCTGAGAACATTTCCACGTGCTCCTGCACTCACAAGTTCTTCACACACCTGTGTCTGAAGTTTAGATTCACAGTGCCTTCCAGATAAATCTGAGCCTGTGCTGCTCAGACTGATGTGCATGTGATGCACCATGGCTCACGTCACACATACAGCGGCCACACACGCACGCACGCACGCACGCACGCACGCACGCACGCACGCACGCACGCACGCACGCACGCACCCACCCACCCACCCACCCACCCACCCACACACACACACACACACACACACACACTAACACATGTCAGCATGGAAGTGCTTCACCATGAGCAGTGGTGGCCAAAGTCCACAACACCATGAATTGAGTTAAAGTGTAGATCCTCCTGGTTGAATATTACTGCACTGCCAGTGGAAGTTGCTCAGTCAAATGTTTTATTTGAGTTAAAGTAATCTCTTTTAAAAATACTTATTATTATTCAAAAGTAAATTTTGATTTCAACGTCAAGGTTAAAGGTAAAAAACACAAGGTTCAACACATTGCTGTATTATTTTCACAATGCATTTACAGAACCTGAGAACTCTCTGAAAAAATATTGTTTCTAACTTGGGCTAAATTTGAGCATTTTTTTAACCTCTGAACTCCAGCTGTGTGAATGAAAATGGGTTCTCTGGGCAGCCACGGCTCTCCCCTTTGCAGACACGCCCACCTTCTGCTAATCCCATGCAGCTTGGGCCACAAAGCCTGCAGTCCACATGTGTTCTTGTGGCCTTTTGTAAAATGGTGTGTGTGTGCAGACTGGGGCCTAAACAGTCTTGGAGCTGCATCAGTTGGCTTTGACTGGAAAGCTGAGACTCTTGTGGATTCAATGAGCCACATTTGATTCCTGTGTGATGATGTTGGCCCCCATAGCAGCCATTTCACTGCAGGCAGAGACTTTTGTCAAACTGGATGTCGCTGTAGAAAATGACCTCTAGTGACCTCTAGGAGAATCACAGCCTCATCAAACTTTACTAACACTAGATATAAGCACAGGTGGTGGTTTTGCCTGCTTGGCATCTCTGCCTGTCGCACCTCCGATGGTGCCAGGCCATTCAGAGGAGCTCTGCTTCTCCAGCTAGACTGACAATAAGGGCCAGTTTCTGACACATTTCCACAAAAGGATAAGAGGATACTTAAGAATATGTATTGATTGGCTCCCACGTGTCATGACAGGATCGGATAAGGAGATAAGCATTTTGTCCTGGCCTGAGTGTTGTAATACCTGACTTCTGGTCCTGGAACCAGACAGGAGCACTGGAACCCAGCATGAAAACCCATTTCGATGTGGAGGGGATTGAGACATTTGTTATGGGGTCTTCACTGGAGTAGTAACAATGGTGACTAATCTCAGGGTTAAGTTAAGGGGGTGTCATCCTCTTTTGCTTGTTGAAAGCTTGTTGCAGCGAGTTTCCTCCTCACGCTGCATTGTGGAGATTTTTTGCTTTTGTTGTTGGGCAACTTTTCTTTTACGGATTCACAATAAAAATCACCAAAAAAAAAAAAAAAACATGAGCTGTCAAGCTCTTGGATTGCTGTATTTGTCATAATCTGCTGCAAAAACTCATGGGGATGTCATACTGTTTACTTGGACATTTCTTCTAAATAATATCTAAATTGCATTAATATTAGAATCTTGCAGTCAATCTCAATGTAGTCACTGAAAGTTACATAAGAGACCGCTTATTATTTATTTATTTATTTTTTTTAAAGATTTTAAGATTTAAGTTAAAACATAATGTTGTCTAAACATAAACAAACTGCTTCCATCTCCACAGGGACAGGAAGAGGAGTCGAGGTGATGTGAAGGAGCAGCTGTCCTGCTGTGCTTTGTGTCAGGAGCTCCTGAGGGATCCAGTCTCCACCAGCTGTGGACACTGGTTCTGCAGACGGTGCATCACCTCACACTTGGACCAGTCTGATCCATCAGGAGATCCTGCCTGTCCCCAGTGTGGAGAAAGATCCAGAACAAGACCTGGACTGCAGACAACCAGTCAAACCAGCACAGTGGACGGCGGTCTGCAGGAGGTTTTAGACGAGCATAAGATCAGTCTGAGGGGGAGATGTGAATTTGTGACAGAAGGAACTGCTGCAGCAGGAACTGGAACCCCCCTCAACAGGATCTACACTGAGCTCTACATCACAGAGGGAAAGAGTGAAGGGGTTAATACCCAACATGAGGTGTGGCAGCTGGAGACAACATCCAAGATGGAGACCGTCAGTGACACTCCAATCAAGTGCCAGGACATCTTCAAACCCTTACCTGATCAAGACACACACATCAGAGTAGTTGTGACGCAGGGCGTTGCCGGCATTGGAAAAACCTTCTCAGTGCAGAAGTTCACTCTGGACTGGGCAGAGGGCTTGGAAAACCAACATGTCAATCTTGTGGTTCTGCTTTCGTTCCGGGAGCTGAACTTCATCAAAGATGAGCGTTACAGTCTTCTCCAGCTGCTCCGTGTTTTCCATCCAACATTACAGACGGTCACAGCAGAGCAGCTTGCCGTCTGGAAAGTCGTGTTCATCTTTGACGGCCTGGATGAAAGCAGGTTTTTATTGGATTTCCAGAACAATGAGGTCATGTCTGATGTCACACAGACATCATCAGTAGACATGCTGTTGACAAACCTCATCAAGGGGAATCTGCTTCCCTCGGCTCTTCTCTGGATAACCTCCAGACCTGCGGCGGCCAATCAGATCCCTCCTACATGTGTCGACAGGGTAACAGAAGTGCGAGGGTTCACTGACCTCCAGAAGGAGGAGTACTTCAGGAGGAGATCCAGTGATGAGGAGCTGTCCAGGAGAATCATTTCACACATCAAGGCGTCCAGGAGCCTCCACATCATGTGCCACATCCCAGTCTTCTGCTGGATCACTGCTACAGTTCTGGAGCACATGTTGACTACAGACCAGAGAGGAGAGCTGCCCAAGAGCCTGACTGACATGTACTCACACTTCCTGTTGGTTCAGACAAAGAGGAAGAAGCACAAGTACGATGAGAGACATGACAGGAGTCAGCAGGAGCTGATGGAGACCGACAGGGAAGTTCTTCTGAAGCTGGGCAGGCTGGCGTTTGAACATCTGGAGAAAGGCAACCTGATGTTCTACCAAGAAGACCTGGAGGAGTGTGGTCTTGATGTCACAGAGGCTTCGGTGTACTCAGGAGTGTGCACAGAGATCTTCAAAACAGAGTGTGTGCTCTTCCAGAGAAAAGTCTACTGCTTTGTTCATCTGAGCATTCAGGAGTTTCTCGCTGCAGTTTACATCTTCCACTGCTACACCAACAGGAACACAGAGGTACTGCCCAGAGTCATGAGAAATGATGATGACAATCAATTTGGTGGCAATGAGCCATCGCTGGATATCTTTCTGGAGAAAGTCATGTCTGAAGCCCTGCGGAGCAGAAATGGCCACCTGGACCTCTTTGTTCGTTTCCTTCATGGCCTCTCACTGGAGTCCAACCAGAGGCTCTTAGGAGGCCTGCTGGGTCAGACAGAGAGCAAACCAGGAAACATCCAGAGAGTCATCAACAACCTGAAGGAGAAGAACACCTACAGTGTCTCACCTGACAGAAGCATCAACATCTTCCACTGTTTGATGGAGATGAACGACCTCTCAGTAAATCAGGATATCCAAGAGTTCCTGAAGTCAGAGAACAGATCAGAGAAGAAACTCTCTGCGATCCACTGCTCAGCTCTGGCCTACATGCTGCAGATGTCAGAGGAGGTTCTGGATGAGTTGGACCTGAAGGTGTACAACACATCAGATGAGGGACGATGGAGACTGATCCCAGCTGTGAGGAACTGCAGGAAGGCTCGGTTAGTCCTGATTTGAAATCAACATTATACAAACAGTGTAGAGCCGCTTCCATACCTGACACCATCAGAAATACAATAAAGTATGTAGTTCTCTAAATATTCAGGATAAAGGATTGATTCTGTCAGAAAAATATACTTCAGGCAGTCCAGGGTAAAAGGAGGCAACATGATGGTGATGCCCATAGCAGCTCACCCCTACAATACTTCAAAATCAGAAGCAAGTTTTTGCTGTGTAATTGAAAAAAATGTGTATCCTGTAATACAATTTAATATTACTATAATTTAACACTATATAAACACAAGAAATCACAGACTTGACATTAAATCTGTAATTACAGACTGTCTGGCTGTGGACTCTCAGAGACTCACTGTGAAACCGTGGCCTCGGCTCTGAAGTCCAACCCCCATCTAACAGAGCTGGACCTGAGTAAGAACCACCAGCTGCAGGATTCAGGAGTGAAGCTGCTGTCTGCTGGACTGGAGAGTCCAAACTGCAGACTGGAGACTCTCAGGTCAGACTACACTTTTTAATGATGCATGAACATGCAATATTCTGTTAGTTGAACAGGAGTTTTACAGACTTACATCTGAAATTGTTGTCAAACTGTATTTTCACACAATCCTTGTTTTATTCTTTATTCAGATTGAGGCGCTGCAGGTTGACAGAGAGCAGCTGTGCTTCTCTGGCCTCGGCTCTGAAGTCCAACCCCCATCTGACAGAGCTGGACCTGAGTGAGAACCAGCTGCAGGATTCAGGAGTGGAGCTGCTGTCTGCTGGACTGGAGAGTCCAAACTGCAGACTGGAGACTCTCAGGTCAGACTGCACTTTTTAATGATGACATAAATATATGGATATTGTTTGAATCATATAGTAGCACTAAATGTCTACAAGGCTGATATTGCTGTGAAGTAATATCAGCCTTTTTAAAGTCGGGGCTGCTGGTTATTTTAGCTTTTGTGAGGATGGTTGGTCAGATTCTGTATCATGGATGCATGCATGCATCCATGAAAGTCTGGGGACCAGACTTTCAAATAACAACATATTCATTTATTTAGGAGTAGTTAGCCTATTAATGCTTAGTATTTTCACTTTCTTACAAAATACATACCTGTATCAGTGTGAGCAGGCTGCTAGAAAACATGGCAAATCCATAATAATAACTAGATACTGAAGTAGAAAAAGCTCTCAGAGCGCAAGGAGCCAGTTCACTGAGGAGTGACCCTTCAAATCTGGAATTATGGAAATGGAATGACTGACAGGAAGTTTGAATCACCTTTATCTAGTGTTGACTCTGTTATGCAGCGCCCTGATTGGAGGAAAATGTTGAACCCATGCTTGCATGAAGATAGAGCACAAGACTCATTCCATTCCTAAAAGACAGGAAGTGGTTTGAGCTTCACCTGTCAGGCTGCTGCTGTTCAGTGACAAGCAGCCAGTCAGACGCAGCTCTGTGAGTGAGGCCTGCCACAGAGCTGCACTCTTCCTGTGTTATAGTTGTAATTCTTATTCTTTATTCAGACTGAAGTACTGCAGGTTGTCAGAGAGCAGCTGTGCTTCTCTGGCCTCGGCTCTGAAGTCCAACCCCCATCTGACAGAGCTGGACCTGAGTGAGAACAACCTGCAGGATTCAGCAGTGGAGCTGCTGTCTGCTGGACTGGAGAGTCCAAACTGCAGCCTGAAGACTCTCAGGTCAGACTGCACTTTTTAATGATGACATAAATATATGGATATTGTTTGAATCATATAGTAGCACTAAATGTCTGTAAGGCTGATATTGCTGTGAAGTATATGTTGTGCTTTTTTTAAAGTCAGGGCTGGCGGTTATTTTAGTTTTTGTGAAGATGGTTGGTCAGGTTCTGTATCATGGATGCATGCGTGCTTTGTGAGGTTTGACAAGTAACTAACAACCGTTTCGTGTGTCAGGAGCGAGAGAGGTAAGGTAAGGTAAGGTAAGGTCATTTTTTATTTCACGTGCCAAACACCAAAAAAGGTGCCCAGCCCACATGGGCTTACAAGACACAGCAAGAAATACAATGAAAAAGAGCATTAAACATAGTAAGCAAAAAGAGAACTCCTCCATATATGTCACTCACTGTCAAACCAAATATAGGCACAATCAGTTAATTTAGGCAGTACAGCAAGAACAACTTAAATTTAAGTCAGAGGCAAACACATCAAACATAAAGCGCCCTCATATGCTGTTGATAAGCATTTAACACAAACTGAGCTAAATGAAATACTTTGTCGCTAAACAAGTATTTAAGTCTGCACTCATCAGACATATTAAACAAATCAGGACATTCTGCAGACATTTTCAGGAAAAGCTTATCTGAGATTATGATAAAATGGACAGTAAAACAAAAAGTGCATTTCATTTTCAACCTCATTCAGATCACACAGATGACATGTTCTGTTTTCTTCTGGTATGTTTTTCTGGTTTCAACTGCCAGAGGCAGGAAGCCACATCTCAACTGGGCACAAACAGACCTCTGTGCTCAGGTTTATACAAAATTTCATTGGACCATTTCTGTTTATAATTTCAAGTGATATTGATTTAATTTGACTACCTCTACAGGATAATTTATTTCTGTATATGTATTGCAGACCTGCCTCATCAAATATTTTGACCTGTACTCTGGTCCAAGAGCAGTTATTTGAAAGATCCCAAAAGAAAATTAGTTTAGTAAGTCTATTATCAGGCATGTTAATTGATCTATTCCACAGTCGCACCATGTCACCCTGGTGCCGCACTTGGCATGGCTCCCAATCCATATCACCACATACAGCGAGTTTGGGGGCCATTTTATGTACACCAAGAAAACAACACATGGCTCTGTTCTGAACTGCATCACATTTTGTTTGCTTACAGTAACCCCAAACCCCCGCACTGTAGTCTATAATAGGACAGACACAAGATTTAAACAGCTGTGTAGAGGTTTTATAAGCAAGATCTCTACATAACTTGACCTTATTCAGGACAGCACCCAGAGCCCTACCTGCAGAGACAGATAAGATTTTTATTCCTCTTTCAAATGTAAGATGGGCATCTAGAGTAAGTCCTAAATATTTATAATACTCAGTAAATGACAAAAGTGTTGGCCCAAAATGAAAATTTAAGCTTAGTGTGTAACTCACCCTTTTTCCTGAAATGCATAATAATAATAATAATAACAATAATAATAATAATAA
This sequence comes from Myripristis murdjan, assembly GCF_902150065.1. Classification (NCBI taxonomy): domain Eukaryota; kingdom Metazoa; phylum Chordata; class Actinopteri; order Holocentriformes; family Holocentridae; genus Myripristis; species Myripristis murdjan. Next base: position 33,527,994 of record NC_043987.1, on the reverse strand, counting down.
TAATAATAATAATAATAATAATAATAATAATAATAATGATAATAGTTTTATCTTTTTTTATCTTTAGTCTCCATGTACTACACCAACAGCACAAAATATCCAACAAATTTTGGAGATCAGTTTCAGTCTCTGCAAGGAGGACTATATTATCCACGTCTAGAAAAGTGCCAACCGTACAATCAGCCAGTCTAACGCCACAAGCTGCTGCTTAATCTCCAACATCAAATCATTTACATAGATAATGAACAGAGTAGGAGAGAGCATATCCCCCCGTTTAACACCAAATGGAGTAGGAAACCACCCTGTTCTATGATCACTGACCTGCACACATGCAACTGGGGCCTGGTAAAGAACTTTTAAAGCATTATAAAATTTTTCATCTATACCAGATTTCAGTAGTTTGAAACTGAGAAGGTCATGATTTATGCAGTCAAACGCTTTCTGAAAATCAATGAAACAACAAAAAGTATGCTTCCCTTCTTGTATTCTAGCATGAACTATAGTAGTTAGCGAATATATGTGGTCATTACAAGCTCTATTCTTACGAAAACCATTCTGTTGGTCTGCCAGCAGATCAAATGTTTCCAAAACATAACACATAACACAGTATTATCTGAACCCATATAATCAACAGTGGAGCCCCCACCTGCTTGAAAACGTAAGACTAACATTGAGTGGTCAGGTACTTTACACTGATCACCTATCAGGTTGAAACAGTTGATACTCCCACTCTCAGTTAACTCATTACGCTGTGAATGTTCAACTTAGTGCAAGTTCTTAAACAATTGTGGGGAGTAATTATGTAATCTACAACAGCCTTCCCTTTTACAGATATTGAAGTAAAGGTATCCTTCCCAGCTATCCGTCCATTCAACACACAACATTTGGAGTCTTTTAGAAACTCTATCAACATTTCACTGTTTATTTACATTTTCCAAACTGACTCTGGGTGGAATATTCGTATCAGTCTCACTAATACATTTTCCAAGTGCCCTATTCGACTATTCAAATCTTCACAAACATAAACACCATCTTCACCATCTCCAACTTCTACCAAATTATACATCTGAACCAAGAGGTAATTATACAGAAAATGGGCATCAGCCCATAGTGATCCTTTAGGGGGGCTCCTAGAAAGCATGGCAAATCCATAATAATAACTAGTTACTGAAGTAGAAAAAGCTCTCTTCTTGTCTTATACTTGTATTTTTTATTCTTCATTCAGACTGAGTGGCTGCAGCTTGACAGAGAGCTGCTGTGCTTCTCTGGCCTTGGCTCTGAAGTCCAACCCCCATCTGACAGAGCTGGACCTGAGTGACAACTGTCTGCAGGATTCAGGAGTGGAGCTGCTGTCTGCTCTCATTGAGAGTCCACACTGCAGGCTGAAGACTCTCAGGTCAGTAGAGGGGTGGAGTCAGTCCATGCTGAGCAGCTTGGTGGTTGGTCTCAGTCAGTAGCAGTTCTTGTGCTGGACACAGTCAGTGCAGGCAGCAGTTCCTGGGAAATCTCCAAAGTGCTCAGTGGCTGCTCTTCTCCGGCCTCAGGACAGGACAGAAAGACAGAGAGAGATCAGCCAATCAGATCAGCCACAAGTGTGTTGGGGTCATGTGGTTGAGTTGACCTGCAGATGATGATGATGATGATGATGACGATGAAGAGCATGATGGTTTTGTGTTCATCCCTACAGGCTGGAACATGTAAAAGACTGGATTCCAGCTGACAGCCTTAGAGGATGTGAGTACTGAGACAGTATGAGCAAACACACACACACACACACACACACACACACACACACACACACACACACACACACACACACACACACACACACACACACACACACACACAGATACACACAGTAAGTACAAAAACAAACAAGGCTTTACAAAAAATGTGAGCAAGCTGAAACTATATTTGTGTATATTTACAAAAGCAGCTAAAATCCAAATTAAAACCAAACTCAAATTGAAAACACAAAGTGTAAAAGGACATGAAAAGTAAAAACTAATGAAAAATGCAAAACTATAATAACCTTATAAGAGCCAAGAGAGTCTGAGTGAATGATGCTTTCTGAGGTGTGTTGTGTGTCTTCTCCCCATCAGATGCCTGTGATCTCACACTGGATCCAAACACAGTGAACAGAAGACTCCGTCTGTCTGAGGACAACAGGAAGGTGATGTGGGTGAGAGAGCAGCAGTCGTATCCTGATCACAAAGGCAGATTTGACGGGTGGCCTCAGGTTCTGTGTAGAGAAGGTCTGACTGGGCGATGTTACTGGGAGGTCCAGTGGAGTGGAGTGGTTTATATAGCAGTGACTTACAGAGGAATCAGAAGAAGTGGTGATGACTCTGGGCTTGGAAACAATAAACAGTCCTGGAGTCTGGAGTGCCATGATGACAGATACTCTTCCAGACACAACAGGAAGTCCACCAACATCTCTGTCCGTCCCCGTGGATCTGACAGAGTAGCAGTGTATCTGGACTACTCTGCTGGAAATCTGTCCTTCTACAGAGTCTCTTCTGACAGACTGAGACTCCTCCACACCTTCAGCTCCACCTTCACTGAGCCGCTCCACCCTGCATTTTATTTGTGGTCATATGGTTCTTCTATTGTGGTTGAGCTGCCAGTGTCTCAGAAACAAACACTGACCTGAAAGTGTTTCAGAACATGTTTGGCTGATTTGTGGTTTATGGTTGATTTTTTTTTTTTTTTATCGTATCAGGCATCTTGGTGGATATTTGTCAATTGATTGATTAGACAGGCTTGTAAAAATAATGAGTCATTATAACGTTTGTATATTCAAATCTTAATGTTGCGCAAAAATGTCATTTAAACCTCCTCCTCCACTGATTGATTTTTTTTTTTTTTTTTTGTATTTCTAGTCACTAAACACAGACATGAGAATGACAGCACATTGCACACTGGAGAGCTGTGACTTGAGCCCCTCTCCTTTTGTGCCCCTCCCTTCACCTGTTGATCTCCAAGTCACATTAAGATGTTTAACCGTCTATACCTGACGTTTTACTTTCAGCAGAGTTGTATTTCATTTTGGACAGTGCACATTAATAAACACATGACTGTAAATGTGTCAGTGGCTTTTCTCACCTGCAGCCCCTGGCCAGGTGTTACACAGGTTTCCTAAAACTGAGGACGACTTGAAGAGGGAAGAAATCTGATTTGAACACAGCAGCTGGATGGCTGCTTTGTGTGAATCGATGCTGAATGGCAATGACAGTTTTGTTCTTTCTGGAGCTGGAGCCCTATTTACAGATTGTCTGGCATCATCCTCAGACGTAGAGAACATCATGTCACCTCTCACTTCAGTATTGATCCTGATATTGATGCTTTCTTAAACAGCTGATTAGAGACGCTCTCGGAGTGACAGAAGATCTTAGTATCGTGCGGGCTCACTGAACAGCAACAGAGAGACAAAACTCACGACCCATCATTGCTGCCTCAATTTTGCCACTAAAAAGAGAGTATTGCAAGCCGCTTGGAGTAAGAACGAGATGAAGTTTCAAGGCGGGTGGATTTTTCTCGATCATGACTTCATGCATCACATAAGACAACAACCAATCAGAGTCTCTCTCTCTCTCTCTGTGTGTCTGTCTGTCTCTCTCTCTGTGTCCATGTCTCTCTTTCTCTGTGTCTCTCTCTGTGTGTCTGTGTCTCTCTGTCTGTGTGTGTCTCTCTCTGTCTGTGTCAAATTCAATTCAATTCAATTCAATAAGCTTTATTGGCAGGACTGTACTATATACAATATTGCCAAAGCATTTTTGGACAGACAGGTATCAAAACAGTGAGTGATGATATACATAAAATAATACAAATAATAATAAGTAATTAATAAGTAAATAAATAAAATGGATTTCATTATGACAATTTTCATATTATCTAATATTTTCACAAGCATTTCTATATCTGTTTATTAATTTCATATTTACAGTATATCCTATGCATGTATTTGTGTGTGTGAATGCACACCAAAAATATATGTAAAAATATATGTGATTGGTACTGTCTAAACAAATAATGAATTGCTGTTGCTGTATATCGTCCTTTGTATGTTTTGTTTCAATGTCTCCTTTATTATTTTATGTCCAAAACGGCTTCTAGGCTATCACACTGACATATACTCCACTCACGCGCCTACACACACACATACCTACTTACACATAAACATGCGCTCAGAGCAATATCTATCTACACTTTGTAGTGTTCAACCAATGTACACGCTCAGACTCCTACTCATTTATAGTTAGTATCCAAACCTCTCAGTTGTTTCATGGGTGACTTCAGATAATAGCACTCAATGTGAATGGTCTAAATAATGTCATTAAGAGGAAAAAGATCTTGTTAGAGATGGAAAAAGACAAAGCAGATATAATTTACCTGCAAGAGACACATTTGGAAAAGCAGGAACACGAGAAGTTAAAGAACATAACAGACAGGTATATTACAGCTCATAACAATCTGGTTTGGTGACCCCATTCACTTTCCTAAAATCTGTGTAAAAGCGATCCGAGCAATCAGATCTATTAGCTAAAAGGCATGGTGAACTCCAAGAACAAAAACTGGGCTCTGCAGTACCGTTCTCCAGCATGTAGCTCACCTGTTTTTGCAACCGGAGACGTTCACCAGGATTTACTCTGTACGCATGTTGTTTAATTGGCAGAAAATCCCCCACATCGATGTCATGCTGTATCACTTGCATCCCAGGCAGCACATCTGAAAACAGGCAAGTTAGTTAGTTAGTTCAATCAATTTGACCACATCCTCATGTTGAAACCCTGCCGAATGCGGAAAATAAATGTCAAGTTTCAACAACATTTTTGAGGTTTTTTGCTGTCCATGTACAACAGCACTGGACTGAGCAACAACATTTTACTTCAGTAAACCCAGACAACGCTGACGCAACCGGCGGCTCACTAGAATCAGCACTGGACAGCGCCACAACCACGCGGCCCTAATCAGTGGTTTCAGCACTGGACAGCGCCACGACCAAGCGGCCCTGGGCGGTGGTTTCAGCACTGGACAGCGCCACGACCAAGCGGCCCTGATCGGTGGTTTCAGCACTGGACAGCGCCACGACCAAGCGGCCCTGATCGGTGGTTTCAGCACTGGACAGCGCCACGACCGCGCGGCCCTGATCAGTGGTTTCAGCACTGGACAGCGCCACGACCAAGCGGCCCTGATCGGTGGTTTCAGCACTGGACAGCGCCACGACCGCGCGGCCCTGATCGGTGGTTTCAGCACCGGACAGCGTCACACCTGCGCGGAAACCATCAAACCATCTAATCACTTCTTTTTTGACTGCGCAACGGACATGTTCTGCTTCACCAACTCACAAGCGCAGTGTAGTTTTTAAACGGAAATTACAAACATAGTCAAGCAGGTTTTGCGGTTTGTTATCGCCAAGCCATTTTTCCTTGGGGCCTTGCACCATATGTGCGAACATCAGCTCTGCCGGACTGAAGCCTAAGGACCCTTGCACGACCTCACGAGCAGCAAAGAGGAGGACATGAACACCCTCATCCCAGTCTTTGTTGAACTCCAGGCAGTAAGTCTGAAGCATAGACTTTAGAATCTCGTGGAAACGTTCGATCGCCCCTTGACTCTCTGGGTGATAGGCGCTACAGCAGCAATGACTGATGTCAAGTTGTTTCATCACCTGTGCAAAAACTCGCGACATGAAATTTGTGCCCTGGTCGGATTGTATTATCTTGGGCAAACCAAACAAAGACAAAAACCAATGCGTTAACTACAGCAGAGGCCATAATTTTGCACATGGGAATGGTTTCGGGAAACTGAGTCGCTGTGCACATAATTGAAAGCAAAAAATTTGTTACTGACTTTTGTGCGGGGAAAAGGGCCAGCACAGTCCACAATAACACGCCCAAACGGCTCACCAAAAGCGGGTATGGAAAGATGGTCTGATTAAGTTTAACAGATTTGGCAGACATGGCATGTTTTACAGTGTTGCCGCACATCTTGTTTTAATCCCGGCCAGGAGAAACATCGCAAAATGTGGTCAAGTTTTGTTCAGAGGCGGGCCGTACTATTAGGCAAACCAGGCATTTGCCTGGAGCCCCGGGCCCCATATAAGGCCCTTGGGGCCCCCAAAATGCCTTCTTTATATTGAGTACCCATATTCCTTTTTTTCTAATATTCACAATAGTAGCATCGGGATGTCTAATTTGATTAATTATTCGTGTTTTGATGGTCTTTCTGCCAACCGCGCACCCCCTTCAGTCTGCACTACATGGACTATTCCGTGTTACGTATTTCACGTATGCGGAAATGATTACGGCGCGTAAAATCCAAAACAAACAACGAACGGTAAAAGAGAGAGGACGAACGGTAAAATAGAGAAATCGGAATGAAGCGGACATACGAAAGTGGGTCACAAAAAAAGCTATCTAGCTTTTTTCCTGGAACCGTGGCAGTGGAGTCTGCGGAAGTGGGACCGTCGGCGGCCGCGGAGCGAGAGAAGCCCTCGCCGTTTGCTCTCACGGTGAGAGAAAAGCTCAGAGATGAGGACAAACAGGGAGGAGAAAAGCCCAGAGATGAGGATAAACAGAGGGAGGAGAAAAGAGGGGTGTACTACGAAGCAGGTTTAGTGGGTTAGCGAGGTATGTTGAGTCTAAAGCCAGGCTTTCCTGTATCACGAAGGTGGCTCTCTTTTAACCCGGCTAGATCACCATGGTAACTTATGCTTAACTCATAACCTGGTCGGGACCAGGTTATGAGCTAAGTTTAACCCCTTCCGGCTATAAAATTACGGAGACAAAGAGGATTTAGGGATCGCGCGGATCCGCTGGCATTTCCTGACGATATTCTCTATGAGCAGTATAGATTTTCATCTGAGGGAATACGCTACATTTGCATTTGCACAATGCAGGTATACTATTAGTGGTGCACAGACTTCACGTTTGTTATAAATATTCCGTTGTATCATAGACTTTGTTATAGTAGCCTACTTTTTTTTTTTTTTTTTTTTTTTTTAAAGGAAATCCTTTATATTATAACGGTGACTGTCACGGCATCCGAAGGTGATGATTGGACGGGAGCAGCCCGTGGTGATTCAAACGCACTCCAAACGCCACTTATTCCGATTTAGTAAAAAAAGACTTAACAAAAAAACAGCAAACAAACATCAACAGAAATGGCTCCATAATTCTAGTTAAACTTCAAATGTAATGAACAATTATCTGAAACTATTGACGAGTAGCTCTAAGCAGAGTCAATAGAGGTCAAAATTGTCATGTAACCATGGTAACCACCGCCTGCTCCGTCCGACACTCACCCACACACACCTTCAGTCACCTGACTTAACCTCAGGCTTTACAACACTCCCATAAAGCTAGTGAAGTTACATATTTCTAAACTAAAATTCATAATAGCCTACTGAATGGATATATAGAATATAATGAGTCAGTGTTGACATAGCGTACGCATTCACTCGGTCAGCAATTTTCTGCCTGCACTCCTCTCTCGCCTTATTTGCGGCCACAGTGTTGTTCTTAGTGTTAATTTTATTTTTTAAATTTCCATAGCTTTCCATGAGGACAAGCTGCTCCTCTTGTGTGAAATATGCAGCCCGTGAACGGTCCATTTTTCACGGAAGTAGAATCATATGAGGCCAAAACGCCCCCTTTTCTGTGAATGCGCACAGAGCACAAAGCTGACAGCCGGACTGAACAAACCTTGATGAGAACCACCGTCGTGATACCACTTAACTTTGACTGGAGCTTTAGGTTTTGTTGAGCCTGATAGTGAACACAAAGCCTGGCTATGTTGAGCCTCCTTCGTAGTACAGCCCTAAGCTCAGAGATGAGGATAAACAGAGAGGGAGGAGGAGAAAAGCCCAGAGATGAGGAAAAACAGAGGGAGGAGAAGGAGAAAAAAGCTGAAAAGGTAAATGGTGACATATTAGGATAACAGTCACTGTAATATGTGTCATCATAAATGATCTAATTGTTTTGTATGCTATTCTCACTTTGCAGGTGACACAAGATTGACCGCAAGGCCCTTTCCCTCAACGTTTTTATTTATTTTCTTTTTTTAAAAATAAATCTTTATTTAACCTTGGAATAACAAATGTCAAGTCTTTATTAATATTGTATAACCAAGGTCATATGAATCTTTGTTAAGAGTTGAAGAGTCAAGATTATCTTGTCAGTGAGAGCACTGCACACATGCAATGCAAGTAAGACAATGTTAGAGTTTGCAATTTCCACAGAATATACATACAAGGTACATTAGATTGTTAGATGCAGGGGCCCCCAAATGGCTGTTTGCCTGGAGCCCCCAAATGGCTAAGTTCGCCACTGGTTTTGTTCACGCCAAGATGACCAGCAAGTGGAGTGTCATGTGCCAGTTTCAAGATTTCATGCCTATACGCTCACAAATTCATCCCCTGAAACAACAGCCACAAAGAGAGAAGTTAAAGACGGATCACGTTTTTGCTCCACAATAAGCTGTTCGCGTAGCATACACACTGTTGAGTTTGACTCCTCCAAGAGAGGCGAAACAGGTGGAGAGACCAGATTTTTAGTGTCAGCCATGAACTAAACTGGGGTCGGGTGCGCTGCCCGTTAGGTGGCAGTGGAAGCCGGGGAGCTTGTGCGGGAGGGCGAGCGCTACCAGCTGGATCTGGTTGGGCTTACTTCTATGCACAGCCGTGGCTCTGGAACCTTACTCATGGATAGGGGTTGGACTCTGTTCTTCTCTGGAGTTGCTTCTTTTGGTTTTAGCGATTCATTTGTCAAGTACTTTGAACTGGCAATGTGTGGGAATTATGCTATAGGAATAAATATTGCTTACTTGCTTTCTTTGAAACTTTTCATCGCTGGAGACCAACTTTTATTATTGATGAGAACAAAATTGGTTTTAAGACTCTAGAATTTTACATGCAAAAGATCTTGTCTCTAAAGATGGCATTATTTTATCTAGAAAGTTTACCGTTTAATGCATATTCCTGCTGCTTTGTCAAGTTTGTCTGTCAAGTTCAAATATTATTTTTAGCCCTCATCAGGGAAGTGACATTGAATGTATTAGTAGGGTCATTCTATAATTTTGGGACATCTTACGTCCCTGGGATATATTTTGCATGAATTTTTAGTAAAACTTAAAAAAAAAAAAAAATAAATAAATCATTTTTATATTGACAGTTGATCATGTTCTCACAAATACAATGATTATTTATTGTAGAAAGAGCCATTTATTAATTAAAAATGGCTACATATCAGTAAAACCTACATTTTCCCTCTGTCCTTTTTTAATCACAACCAACTTCTAATTAGCCAAAAAACTACGAAAAGCACTTATTTACTTTTTATTTTGATAATTTCCCATTCATTAAGTAGAGATAATGGTGACAGATGAAATGTTTGTGTCAATATATAAAATATTATATGCAAAATAACTTTTTTATGTTTGTCCCTGAAATCATTGTCAACTAAGTTACCCATTAAAAAAACCCCTTCCAATAAGATCTGGTTTAGCCAAATCCTATGACCCTCACATTGTGATGTCATTTAATCCTCAAGAAGACACTCAGCAGGCTGCATGGTATGCTCTTTCTGCCTTTTCTTAAATATTTCTTATAAAGTAATGTCTGAGTCAAGGAAGACTTTAGAAAATGTCAGCAGTGTTACTCCAATATCATTATTAAATTGTGTTTAATAATATTTTACTTAATTATTTCTGTAATAGTTTAAGAAAATCCTTCTCAAAAATGCCATGTGGTATTTGGTTGGAGGCAGCAATGCTGATTTAATGCCTGAAAACAGCAATAATGTCAACTGTGTTACCCATCAACTATGTTACCATAGAAAGGTAACTGAGTTGACTATGGGTGACATGCAGTTGACACTGGACACCATATGTTCTTGAAATCGGCACATTTTTGTTTCACCTTTTAAGACTTCAGACTGCTATATTATATATATATATTGAAATTAATATACATTTTCTATAAATGCAGTTAATAAAATTACAAGCGTTCCACTACAAACTAGTCTGGTTGGTATGTGTTTTTGATGTCACAATGATCCCAAATGGTCTTAAGTAAATCTAGTAAGATTTTGAATATGCAGTATTGCTAACATAAAAGCAGTATAATATTAATAATTTACATTATGATTATGTTTCATCATATTTTTTTGTATGTCCAGTCAACTCTGTTACTTTAGTCAACTACAATACCACACTGTCAACTGAGTTACCATTATGTAATATGTGATAAAAAAAAAAAATATATATATATATATATTTAATTGTTTCCTAAAACCAAAGTAAATAAGTAGAAACTTTGTGGCTGAGAAGTATGTCATGCTCTATACTTTTTTCAACAAAATCACCTTGGATTTCAAAAGTTTTTGAAGAAAATATGTAGACCATTGATTGCATTCTGTGGAATTGGGAGTTTAAAAGCAACAAAAAGTTTAATTTATTTTTTAATTGGCAATTAAATTGTGGAAGTGATGCGTTTACCTGCTCAGTTTCTTTTTAATTAAATTAAAATAAAACTGAAAATGCTGATGATCATAATAACCATGTGGATGATGATGATGATGATGATGATGATGATGATGAGTATGATGGTGCTGATAGAGTGACAGGTAACAATAATGATGGTCATGATCCCAGACCTGTGACCAGCTACATACATAGCAGAGCACATTACTGCACATGACTAGCCTTTCACTTGGGAACTAACAAATCACTGCTGTTGATTGCACAGCTATGTCTCCCTCTTGTGGACAAAGCCAGTAATACAGCCAATCTGTGAGAGCACACCTGATGCTAATACAGTAAACAACATGTGTTCCTCTGGAGAAAATTATTAGTGGGCAAGCTGCAGGCTTGCACACTCTCGTAATATAGTCTTTATTATTATTGTTCTCTAAGCTTTTTGCCATATATCTCTGCCTTCATACTTTGAGCTTAAATATTTATTGAAACTTAAAAAAATATATACAGCTTAATGGTGTTATGTATGCTTGTATTTCAATTTTTGAGTTATTCAGCATTTTTCTACAATTTTTCCCCAATGGAATGAATGGGACAGATTCTTCAAAATTCAGCATTTTTCATTGTTTTTTTTTTTTTTTTTTTTTTTTTTTTACTTTCATACTTTGAAACTCCCTTCCCAGTTTGAAACTCCCTTCAAACTGGTAAGTGTAACACGTCCCTTGCATTCTTTACTTTTCAGCATTTATACTTTTTAATTATAGAGAACTTTATTAATCCGTTAAGAACTTCAGTTCAGAACTTCAGTTGTGCAGAGAATCAGCGCCAATACTTGACATCACAATCACATACTAGACAGCACAGCACAGTACTAAACAACAATATATCACAATCCATCACACAAGCGACTGAGTTAAAAGATACACATTGGTGATAAAATAGGGTCCAGTTAAAAGGATAATGTAAAAATGCTATAGAAATGTACAAATAAATAAATAAATAGGTCAGCAGATCACCCATCCATGCCTCTGATAGATGTGGGCACAAAACCTGACATAGCTCTCTTGGTTCTGAATGTGAGTGACCCATGCCTCTGACCTGAGGGTAAGAGACTGTATTGGCTGTGCAGTGTGTGGGAGGTGTCAGAGGCTATTTGTGTGCCTTGTAGTATATTCCCTCTGTTGTAAATGCTGATGAGTGGTTCCATGTCCTTTTCAATTATTTTGCTGCTCAGTGCAATGATTTTGTTTAGTGGGTTGCGATGGATACTGGATAGCGACCCAAACCAGGCTGTAATGTTGAAAGCTATTATTGATTCAATGAAGCATCTACAAAAAGCTGTGAGAACTGACTGATGAGTGTGTATTGCTTCTGGCATGGGAGCTGTTACCCATTTTCTTTTCTTTCTTACTCATGTTACTCAGGAGAATTTAGAAGGGATAAAATATCCTGCTGTAACAACAAAGCTTAATTGTGATCTCCAGCTGCTTTAAGCTTGTTTTCAACAGTGTTGTCCCTAAATATCTCCCTACTTCCAGCTTGCCCACGCAGTTTCTCTAGAAACTGCATTTTTTATATTTATCATAAAAAAGACATTAAAGCTTGTGTAATTGCTAATGTCAAGGTGCTCAATGAGGAGAAAGTATGACAGACTTTGCTCTCAACATCTCAAAATTTATTTTTCCAACCTGAAAGAACAGACTACCAACATGAACTGAGTATCCTACAGGGAAATGATGACAGTACAAAGAAACCATATAAAACAGAAAATGAAACGTCTACTTCACATTCAGGTCATGAGGTAGGATGTTTCCAGGGGTCATGATCATTTAATCTGAAAAGAAAAAGATGGGAAAATTTGTCAGTTATCTTACAACACTTTAAAAAATGTAAACTTAAATTAATATACATACACAGAGGTGAGTTATGTGAAGACACAGACAGGGGCATCATGAAAGACATAATACCAGCATTCATTTTGGATTTTCATTTGATATTGACGATGGCTCACCAGCTAATAACGTGTAAGTTTTGTGAGACAAAAATGTAAATGAACAAATTCAATCAATAATCAGTTATGCCTTTATGCCCTTACCATCATGTCAGATTGAAACACCGGTAAAGTGTGTATGTCAATATGACGCACCAAGTTAGCAAGAAAAAAATGTAGTAGTGAAGACTGTTATCTCCATCTAATCACACACTTTGTTTGGTCTGCTGCTGGAATGAAACTGAACATCAAGAAACATTAAATCTTACTTTGACTCTCATGTTACTCAGGAGACTTTAGAAGGAATAAAATATCTTGCTGTAACAGCAAAGCTTAATTGTGATTTCCAGCTGCTTTTAGCTTGTTTTCAACAGTGTTGACCCCAAATATCTCGCTGCTTCCAGCTTGCCCACGCAGTTTCTCTAGAAACTGCATTTTTTAAATTAATCATAAAAAAAGGCATTACAGCTTGTGTAGTTGCTAGTGTCATGTCTATAAAATGCTATAGATGAGGGAGATTAACAACAGGAGGAGGAAGGTGACAGCCATATACCAGCTGCCCTGGCTCAAGTCCTCAGTGACAACATCATGTACGATGTCGTAAAAAAACATGCCTTCATCCAGGACCTCTATAACAGGGATTGATATTACATCTGTTAATTACCAACACAGAAGTGACTGCACCACAAACCAAGAGGGACAATTCCATTATCTGTATCAAAGATATGATAGACAAACTGGCACCTGGTTTGGTGATATTCAGGGCTAAGGTGGTGTTTGAATGTGTCACCCTGCAGGTGTAGACTGCCCCACGTTGCCAGTTGACTGGGGACACACGAAGTCGGCTATGGATGCTGAATTTCCCTTTTGGACTTCTGTGGGCCTCACTGGTGTTGTAGTCCCACAGTTCAGTGGTGTCATCGAGAAGCCAGGTGATGTTGATGGATGCAGGGCTGAAATCAGTCACCAGGCACACAAGCTCACCAGAGCCTTGCAGCAAGGTGGCTGAAGGTCGGGAGAGGCTCACCGAAGCTGGGAATATAGTCATATACATGTTATGGATCAGTACTGATGATATCTTTCTCCATGAATTTTACTTTAATGTAGTGGCAAAACAGCTTGAAGAGTTATCTGTAACACTTGCAGTAATTATTGTGTTGTGATTTAACAAAATGCAGAAAGACAGCAAAGAAAATTCTTGCAAGAAATGTTTTGGAGCAAGACAGACAACCATAATTACTATTCAGTAATCTTGGAACATGAAAAAGATTAGACACTCTTGGATGTGATGGACACAACAGAGCTGCGTTTCTACATTATATTGGCTCCCTGCTTACCAAACACTTCCTCTACAGTGCTCCTCAGTGGCCTTTCAGATGACTCGTGTATGACAACACAAGAATAAGTGGGTTTCTGGTCCCGCTCGGTTGGGGATGTGTTCAGTGAGCTGCTCAGGGAATAAGTGCTGCTCCTTGGGTCTTTCCAAGCAGGGCTGTTGGTGTAGTGAGATGATGGTAGCTTGTGGCCATCCTTCTCCCAGTACACCATAATGTTAGGTGGGGAGAACCCAGAGACGAGACAGACAAGTGTGGTGGTGTTTGACTCTGACAGTTCAGCGTCACTTGGCTGTATCAGCTTCACAGTTGGTTGATTTAGATCTGAGGAAACACAGAAGAAGTTAACAGTTAACAAGGGTTTGTATTTGGACTTTTTTGTTTCAGTCATCATCAATCATCATCATTGCTGCAGTCTTGTCATGTCATATTAAACTTGGCAGAAAATCACAAAGTGAAACAATCAGCTTCAGGAATGTCATGTGTGATGCTACCTCTGCTTTTGCTTGTATGGTCCTCGTAGCCCTGGTCGAAACATCGGTGCTTTCCCTTACAAGACACTTGTGTATATGAATTCCAGACCTGTGATGATACATTCAGGGAGCTCTGCAAAGTTGCAGTCCCATTGCTGTGACGGAGTAGTGGTCCTTTGGCCACATTGTTCAACACCTCCGCATCACCTACTTTCCAAGTAATGGAGAAGTCTTCAAGATTTGCACCAACCAGAAGACAGGTGATGGTCACATGATCATTTTTCTGCAGCTGCTGGAGAGGTGGGCCCTGAACATACACTCCAACTGTCTGACATGATGCTGGAGTCACTGAAAAACAAAGAAGATGAATGAAGATTTTCCCTGTACGGTTCACAAAAAGAGAAAACAGAGGAAAACAAGAGAAATAAGAAAAAAAAAAAAAAAAAAAAAAAAAACTTGAAGCGTACCGAGATGCCAATTTCAGCTACCAGCTCTATTTAAGGGAAGGATTACTCATAAAATATGGCCTCATTTTCACAATGGAAGGTTAAAAATGTTGTCAGATTGATCTATTCCATAGTTTGTGTCTAATATGTGATGCCAGTTCTATTAGTTTTCAATTGTACTTGGTCTTTATACATGTTGTTTTCAATTTACCTGAACAAAGGCTGATGTTCTTCTGGACTGTACTTCCAGACTGGTCAGACACTTCACAAGTGATGTCCTCCCCTGATTTCCACTCTATTTTAGTGATAAGGAGATGACTGGTTACTTCCACAAGTCCATCTGCACCCATCTTGATGTCCTGAGAGGCTGCAGGTCTGTGCTGAGACCCAGAAAGCCATTTGATTTGAGGGTTGAAGCCCCGTCCAGAGCATAAGAGTTTCTGTGGTCCCGACTCTTCACTTGGGGCTAAAAGGAGCTCCACTGATGGGTCACCTAAATATCAAACAGAAAACAACAAAAACAGCTCATTTGTAGTTCAAAGAGATTGCTGAAGAGGGAACAGATGGCAACAGATTATAAGCTTGAGGGAAAGAAAAATATCAGTGTCTACCCACCAAAAATATTCCCAATGGAGTTTGACTCCCATTGCTTGGAGAAATCTTGGTTCACTTTGCAGGTGAATGTTGTGTCTTTTTTTTGGTAATGTGAAGGGACAAGGAAACTTTTTGTGACTGAGTGGAGGCCTGGGGCTTTAGGAAATTCAACATACAGTTTCTCAGAGATGTCAGTGCCATTGGCCTGAAATGTGATGTAGAGGTCGCTGGAGGAGAGTTGTGTGACGTCACACTCCAGCACAGCACTGTTTCTCTTGAGCAAATCTGACAGAGATCTCCTGATCAGCACTGATGGAGCTGCAGCTGCAGGCCCTGCACAAAACATAGAGGTGGTGACTTTCAGACTGTCAGTGTTTTCAGGTTTTCAGCTCTCACATATCAGCTGATTTTTATTTTGGATAGTTTTCTTACCTGTAAGAATGATGGTGTTTTCAGCGAGTGTGAAGCAGTGATGTTCAGCTCTACATTGGACTTTATTGAGGTTTTTCCAGTCAGTTGAGGGAACCATCAGATTGCTGATGATATGAGTTGTGTTTCTGTCCTGATTCGCTGGAGGATTGGAAAGGACTTGATCATTTAGCAGCCAGGTCACTTTGGCATCCAAGTCAGTATGGACCAAACATGTGGCAGTGACCACAGACTGTGCCATCATGACTGTCTTGAAGCTGGGGATCTCCAGATGAATGGAGGGAGGCGAGGATGAATGAACTGTAAGAAACAAGTTTGGCCAAAACATGTTAATGTCTAAAACTAGCAGACTATATCTGAATCTGATTTGTTTTAGGGGTTTTCATGCATATTGGACATTGCACAAAGCAGTTAAATATCACGAACTGTGCCAACTATGTGGCATTAGAGAACAGCCACTAATTATATGTCATGTTTCTGTTTATTATTTATAGACACCATGTAAATTTCATGCAAATCCAATGAAATGTGTCACATGAGGCTGACCTCCTGTTGTCAGTAGGTGGCGCTATGACTATGACTCAAGATGGGTGTGTAGATGTGTTCAGGCCTGCACTCTTATCCAGCATGTGAAATTTGTGACAGATTGGAGGATATATATTTCAGTTATAACTTCTTGTTTCATGACAAAACATCAAAATTCGCCATGCTGCCACGGTCCTGTTGTTTGACGAAAACTCAAAAGCTTCACAATATAACGTCTCAAAGGTCTTTAGATGTCACACACCAAATCTGAGGTTGCTCAGGTCAAATCTTTCACGAAAATCATGAATTTTCTGCTGGATTTAGTTCATGCCACCTGTAAGGTGTTTTTCAAGTGTCAGGATGTTACATGTGCCTGTATTTTGTGCATGGAGGTGAAACGCAATGCAAGGTTTGCATCCTACAGATTTTCCATATTGCCATACTGCTCTGCACACGCACAAGACCCATAAATTATGCAGATTTCAGCCACTTTTGACATATGTGCAAAGTTTGCTGAGTTTTTGAGCACCTGCAGCCCCTCAGAAATGCTGTTCAATTACAAAAGGGGTTTCATACTGGTTTGTGCTCTGACCACAAAGAAGGAAGCAAAAGAAAAAAAAAAATTCAAGCCTCCAGAGGTGAAAATTTCACCTTCCAGCTCTATCTTAGTGAGGGATCACCAGTAAATTAAAGCTGCAAGCAGCGTTGGACGGGCCCTCGCCCCCCTGTGCACGTCGGGGATGGCGCGCGTGTCGAAGCACAGACAATTCGTCCGTTTGTGCCAGTTTTAAGGGTATTTTTTGGTGTTTTTATTTTGAAAGAGTTTTGGGCTTTTATTTTGAAAGGCCGCGGAAGTCCTAGTGTGTGACCGACACGAGTACTGGCAGCTGTGGCGTGATCAGACCAAAATGCAGGCACACACACTCACTCACTCACTCAAACACACACACACACACACACACACATACGCACGTGCACACACACACACACACACACACACACGTGCACACACACACACACACACACACACACACACACACACACACACACACACACACACACACACACACAACGCCAACAAAAACCCACTGGTAGTACATTCACTGTTGGTGCCCCTCTGGCCACTAGCAGCGCCCCTCCAGCAGATGGCGCCCTTAGCATGTCCTAGTGTGTGACTGACTTGAGTACTGGCAGCTGTGGCATGATCACACCAAAATGCAGCCAGACAGAGAAATCCTCATTCAATCCAGTGGAGAAATCCAGAAAACCCACCCCTGTTTGAGGTGTCACAGCTCGGTCACCGTTTGAGTTACAGACTTGATTCAAAGTTTAAACGAGTCACGAGACTCGGATCTATAAATCTCCCATTTACATGATTTTGCTATCTTTTACTGTTTTTGAGTTATGGCAGTTTTAGTTTGAGAGTGTTTTCTGCTCCCTCTGAGCTCTTACAATGGGTGTGTATTGCGCATTCCTGAGGCAGCTAGAGTGAGTCACATGTCCAGGCAGAGTGCAGAGCAGAGCACACCAGAGTCAAAAACGTTTGAAAAGTCTTCACAGCTCCCACAAACTTGGTCCAATCCACATCAAAACTACATATTTTTGTAGGAATTTTTGTCCTCTTTCCATCTGCATAGTTTTCAAAGCCGTCAGACTTTTACTTTAGACTCCAGGGGCTTAATTAGTGCCAAAAGTCAGCCTCTTCACACCAAACTCCATGGGAAAAAATGAGGTTTTGGCTCTGGCCACTCCGACTTTGAGGGCTTATAAAATCCAAACGATTGAATGAATAACAAGTCTTTAGCAACTTTTGTTCAGCACTGTGTCCTCTGTCATCTGTTAAATTTTCAAGCCGCTGACATTTACGCCCTGGGAGGATATAGATTTTGTTCAAAGCGGAACTTTGGGCGAGAACGTGAACATTCCAACACAAATTGCGGACTTCCTGTTGGTTTTAGAGGGGGGGTGTCAGCGCGTGATTTGTAGGGCTTGATGAGACCTACATTTTGGCATTGGTTTGGTGTTTCTATCACATTCCTGTGGGCCGCAGCGGCTGCCTTTGTGTGCCTAGGTGGCGCTACGGAGCCTATTTTTGCACTTAGGGGGTCCGTTTGTCCATTTTATCGAATTTTTCGCCAGACCTGGCCTGCGTGCCGAATTTGGTGACTTTTGGAGCATGTTTAGGGGGTCAAATTAAGGGTTATTTAGACGTAATAATAATAAAAAGAAAAAGAAAAAAAAACGAAGGAAATACAATAGGGCTTCGCACTGTTCCAGTGCTCGGGCCCTAAATATGGCCTCATTGTCTCAATGGAGGGTTAAAAAATGTTGTCAGATTGATCTATTCTATATTTTGTGTGTACAAGGTGATTCCAGATCTGTTAGTTTTTAATTGTATTTGGTCATTTATACAGTTAGTTTTCAATTTACCTGAACAAAGGCTGATGTTCTTCTTGACTGTACTGCCTCCAGACTGGTCAGACACTTCACAAGTGATGTCCTCCCCTGATTTCCACTCTGTTTTAGTGACAAGGAGATGACTGGTTACTTCCACACGTCCATCTGCACCCATCCTGATGTCCTGAGAGGCTGCAGGTCTGTGCTGAGACCCAGAAAGCCATTTGATTTGAGGGTTGAAGCCCCGCCCAGAGCATAAGAATTTCCGTGGTCCCGACTCTTCACTTGGGGCTAAAAGGAGCTCCACTGATGGGTCACCTAAATATCAAACAGAAAACAACAAAAACAGCTCATTTGTAGTTCAAATAGATTGCTGAAGAAGGAACAAATGGCAACAGATTATAAGCTTGAGGGAAAGAAAAATATCAGTGTCTACCCACCAAAAATATTCCCAGTGGAGTTTGACTCCCATTGCTTGGAGAAACCTTGGTTCACTTTGCAGGTGAATGTTGTGTCTTTTTTTTGGTAATTTGAAGGGACAGGGAAACCTTTTGTGACTGAGTGGAGGCCTGGGGCTTTAGGAAATTCAACATACAGTTTCCCAGAGATGTCAGTGCCATTGGCCTGAAATGTGATGTAGAGGTCACTGGAGGAGAGTTGTGTGACGTCACACTCCAGCACAGCACTGTTTCTCTTGAGCAAATCTGACAGAGATCTCCTGATCAGCACTGATGGAGCTGCAGCTGCAGGCCCTGCACAAAACATAGAGGTGGTGACTTTCAGACTGTCAGTGTTTTCAGGTCTTCAGCTCTCACATATCAGCTGATTTTTATTTTGGATAGTTTTCTTACCTGTAAGAATGATGGTGTTTTCAGCAGGTGTTAAGCAGTGATGTTTAGCTCTACATTGGACTTTATTGAGGTTTTTCCAGTCAGTTGAGGGAACCATCAGATTACTGATGATATGAGTTGTGTTTCTGTCCTGATTGACTTGAGGATTGGAAAGGACGTGATCATTTAGCAGCCAGGTCACTTTGGCATCCAAGTCAGTATGGACCAAACATGTGGCAGTGACCACAGACTGTGCCATCATGACTGTCTTGAAGCTGGGGATCTCCAGATGAATGGAGGGAGGCGAGGATGAATGAACTGTAAGAAACAAGTTTGGCCAAAACATGTTAATGTCTAAAACTAGCAGACTGTATCTGAATGTGATTTGTTTTAGGGGTTTTCATGCATAATGGACATTGCACAAAGCAGTTAAATATCACGACCTGTGCCATCTATGTGGCATTAGAGAACAGCCACTAATTATATGTCATATTTCTGTATATTATCTATAGACCACACCATGTAAATTTCATGCAAATCCGATGAGATGTGTCACATGAGGCTGACTTCCTGTTGTCAGTAGGTGGCGCTATTACTATGACTCAAGATGGGTGTGTAGATGTGTTCAGGCCTGCACTCTTATCCAGCATGTGAAATTTGTGACAGATTGGAGGATGTATATTTCAGTTATAACTTCTTGTTTCATGACAAAACATCAAAATTCGCCATGCTGCCACGGTCCTGTTGTTTGACGAAAACTCAAAAGCTTCACAATATAACGTCTCAAAGGTCTTTAGATGTCACACACCAAATCTGAGGTTGCTCAGGTCAAATCTTTCATGAAAATCGTGAACTTTCTCCTGGATTTAGTTCATGCCACCTGTAAGGTGTTTTTCAAGTGTCAGGATGTTACATGTGCCTGTATTTTGTGCATGGAGGTGAAACGCAATGCAAGGTTTGCATCCTACAGATTTTCCATATTGCCATACTGCTCTGCACACGCACAAGACCCATAAATTATGCAGATTTCAGCCACTTTTGACATATGTGCAAAGTTTGCTGAGTTTTTGAGCACCTGCAGCCCCTCAGAAATGCTGTTCAATTACAAAAGGGGTTTCATACTGGTTTGTGCTCTGACCACAAAGAAGGAAGTAAAGGAAAAAAAAAATTCAAGCCTCCAGAGGTGAAAATTTCACCTTTCAGCTCTATCTTAGGGAGGGATCACTAGTAAAATATGGCCTCATTGTCTCAATGGAGGGTTAAAAAATGTTGTCAGATTGATCTATTCTATATTTTGTGTGTACAAGGTGATTCCAGATCTGTTAGTTTTTAATTGTATTTGGTCATTTATACAGTTAGTTTTCAATTTACCTGAACAAAGGCTGATGCTCTTCTTGACTGTACTGCCTCCAGACTGGTCAGACACTTCACAAATGATGTTCTCCCCTGATTTCCACTCTGTTTGAGGGAAAAGGAGATAACTGGTTACTTCCACACGTCCATCTGCACCCATCCTGATGTCCTGAGAGGCTGCAGGTCTGTGCTGAGACCCAGAAAGCCATTTGATTTGAGGGTTGAAGCCCCGTCCAGAGCATAAGAGTTTCTGTGGCCCTGACTCTTCACTTGGGGCTAAAAGGAGCTCCACTGATGGGTTACCTATCAAAAAAAAAAAACAACAAAAATAGCTCATTTGTAGTTGAAAGAGATTGTTGAGGAGTGAACACATACCAACAAATAAAAATAACTTGAGGGAAAGAAAAATATCAGTGTCTACCCACCAAAAATATTCCCAGTGGAGTTTGACTCCCATTGCTTGGAGAAACCTTGGTTCACTTTGCAGGTGAATGTTGTGTCTTTTTTTTGGTAATTTGAAGGGACAGGGAAACTTTTTGTGACTGAGTGGGGGCCTGGGGCTTTATGAAATTCAACATACAGTTTCTCAGAGATGTCAGTGCCATTGGCCTGAAATGTGATGTAGAGGTCACTGGAGGAGAGTTGTGTGACGTCACACTCCAGCACTGCACTGTTTCTCTTGAGCAAATCTGACAGAGATCTCCTGATCAGCACGGATGGAGCTGCAGCTGCAGGCCCTGCACAAAACATAGAGGTGGTGACTTTCAGACTGTCAGTGTTTTCAGGTCTTCAGCTCTCACATATCAGCTGATTTTTATTTTGGATAGTTTTCTTACCTGTAAGAATGATGGTGTTTTCAGTGAGTGTGAAGCAGCGATGTTCAGCTCTACATTGGACTTTATTGAGGTTTTTCCAGTCAGTTGAGGGAACCGTCAGATTACTGATGATATGAGTTGTGTTTCTGTCCTGATTGACTCGAGGATTGGAAAGGACGTGATCATTTAGCAGCCAGGTCACTTTGGCATCCAAGTCAGTATGGACCAAACATGTGGCAGTGACCACAGACTGTGCCATCATGACTGTCTTGAAGCTGGGGATCTCCAGATGAATGGAGGGAGGCGAGGACGAATGAACTGTCAGAAACAAATTTGGACAAAACATGTTAATGTCTAAAACTAGCAGACGGTATCTGAATGTGTTTTATTTTAGGAGTTTAATAGGGACACGGTTATACTTATGTCTTCATATATCATTTCTGTACATTTGTCAGTCAAAGTGTCTAAAATATAACTAATCTCGAATTTCAGTCTTTCAAAAATCATAGACCGTGATCAGTTTGTGGTCCATTTGATTTACAAAATACTCCCAAACAAAGAATAGAAATTAAAGTATGAATACATGTCTTGAGTAATGATCTAGCAATTTTCTTGTTGTGCCATCAGACAGAGTTTCCCACACTTACCTGAACAAATACTGATGGATCTTTTGAATTCATTTTTGGCGTGTTGGGACTTGCATGTGACATCTGAGCCTTTTGCCCACTCCTTCATATCAAGTTTAATCTGACTGGTCAGACTGAAGGTTTGCTCCCCTCCATCCACACTTTGCAGCTTCTTCTCGACTGGTGAAGCAGTGACAGTATTGTTTCCCAGTTGCCATTGCACAGTAAGCTGGCCAGGAAAGAAGCCACTCAGGGTGCAGATGAGTGTGACTGGTGAGCTCCCAAACTGGCCTTCCCAGACAGAGTAGAGTGTGATGTTTGGAGAGATCACCCGTGGTGCTGGAACACAGCAGAGATTGGTTTTCAGGTCATGTACATTTTCAAAATCCTAATGTAGGATCTCAGGAGAAGTTATACATACCTTTTGATTTTAGGCAACTTAGCAACTCTACTGTCTCAACCCTAGGTGTAATATCCCTGTACTTTGGCTAGATGGCAGAGTTGTACATTTACACTGGCTGGTGCTTAAAGTCAGGTGGAGATGGAGCAGGATGTGTTGCACAGATGTTAGAGCAGGACAGGGAAGAGCGATCAGGGCAAGCAGCAAGCGGAAGCACCGAGTAACACCCAGGTCCCAAAAAAGCTCCCGAAATACAGAAGTGAAACATGACACTGAGCAATGGTGCATCACACACACCAGCTGTGAAGCCTGCTCATGCCAGGAAAGGAAAGGCACTGAAAATGTAAATATCTTTTTACATTCTCAGGCACCTCTCTGATTTTGTTTGGTGACTTCTCACAACTTTGCTGAGAGTTTTAGTTCTCTGGTCTGTTGTTACCATCACATTGTAACATCTTTATATTTACATATTCAGTTGAACACGGTCTGTTGGCTCCAGGTGCTGGAGAGCTGGTGGACAAAACTGATGCAGCTATGACAAAATCAAATATATAAACAAGAGTAATGAATGAATGAATGGATGAATGAATGAATGAATTTTGATTAAAATAGCTCAAAGAAACATTAGGTTCTGTTGTTACAGATAATTTAAGAGTGAGCATAATGAGAACCTTGACATAATAACCTGGACATTCTGCAGGAGAGAAAAATATTGGAGGAGCAGCCACAAATGCTTCAATGGATCTCCTCAGTTAAATATGATATTTTTACACAAACAGTCACCACATTCCTTTTTCTTTCTTTTTTTTCATTTGACCTGAAAAGAAAAAAAACAACAACAACAAAGAAATATAGATCAGAGCTTTTATATCAAAAATGATCAAAATACAACAATTTGTATAGTTCTAACATTTTGATGAGTACAAATTATACTAGGCCTTGCAAATTTGAGGGAGGTCAATGTTGAGGTTGACCGTGTTGGATTTCTCAGCTGTTCTCTTCACTGTGGACCTCATAATGACTCGGGATGTGTCCATCAAGGATTCATGGTAAACTACACAGCTATACACCGCTTCACTGCTGTTCCACTGGTCAAGGCTGAACGATAGCTGGCCATAGACAGAGTAGACTCCGTTGTTTTCTACCAGGTTCGTGGTATTAAACGCATATTTTTTTGAAGCTGGTGCCACATCATCAATAAGCCAAGACACCTCAATCTCTTTGGGTTTGAAGTCTTTCACATAGCAAGTCAGGGTCACCATGTTATTTCGAATTTGTTCTACTGGAGGCAGCAGAAAAACTGATGGACGCTGAGGCACTTCTCCTGCAAGCATGACAGAACAGTTAGGCCCTCCTGGCACAGACCAGAGCAGCTGTTATACAACATTTCTTCTACAAGAAGCATTCATAAACAACTCTCACACACATCCATGATCACATGATCATCATGGACATAGATTTGTCAACGGCACTCAAACAGACTTTTAATGCACAACTGCAGAATAATGAAACTTTGCTTACCGCTCTTTCGATAAGGTTCCCTCTTAGGCCCGTCCAAAAAAGTTGGATGTTCAACCACACAGTTGTACTCTATCCCCTTGCTCCACTCCTCATACAGGACGTCACTTATGGCAAATTTGCTTTTCCCATTGCTCTCACTCAGATTTCTGCTTGTAACTATTACTTGTCCATTCTCGTCCTGCCACTCAACAGACACTTTCTCTTTAGGAGTGACTTCGCAGATCAGATCAGCTTTTTTGTTGAGAAACATGTCCTCCAATGAGATTGATGTGATTGTGATGTCCAGTTCAGGTTGGCAAACAGTACAAAGTGCTGATCCTTCTGTGGGAGGAAATGATGAGCATTTACTAAACTTTCATGACTATGAAGCCTTGACTACTGGAATTGCATTAACAACAATGATAATTTACTCACCTTTGTAGGTCACAGACCTGTTCATATTTATCTTAGGTCCTCCATACACACATGTAAATGTGTCGCCATCAGTCAAATCACTTCCCACAACTTTGAGATAGGTGGCTGTGCTGTAAACAGTTGCAGTTTCAGTATGTCTGCCATAAGTAGCAGGTATTGGGTTGGTGATTTCCTGTACATTTTTCAGCCATGTGATCTCATGTGTTTTCGGTGAAAAATCAATGGCAAAGCAGGAGAAAGAACCCTTCGATTCATCCTCGGGAGAGAAGCCCAACACATTAAGAGTTGGTCTTTGAACAGGCACGGCTGAAAAACAAACATACACAAATATATGTATGCAGAAGCAGGGAATAACAAATGTGCAGAAGCAGATATGAACAAGGTGCAGCAGTTGAGATAAACCTTGGCTGACTTGTCATGAAGCTTGATGAAACTGTAACATGTGTACATATGGAATTGCTCAAACACACAGTGAGTGTCAGACAGAAAAAGAGCTCGCCACTGTCAATGACCTTTACAATGACTAGAGCTTTAGTACTCTCTTCTGCATAGACACTGACTATACAGGCAAGCCAACCAGTCTTCTCTTTTTTTCCTCCCCCTTTTTTTTCTGGCGAAAATACAAGCCTCCTTAACAATAAATAAACAAAACTTTCTCCTTTTTCCTTTTTTTTCTGATTTTTTTCCTTTTATTCTTTACATATTTTGACGTGGAAACAATATAGCATACCTTTAGACCCTATTAACCGTAGCATATATAAAAAACAGAACTATATTACACATGGTATATAAACTACTTTGAAAACACCTCCCAGGGTGTGTAGCCTGTGTCTTTGGCATAGAGAAGCTTTTCTGTCCCTAACCTAACCCTAGTCCCCCTAACCCTAACCCTGGCAGTGGCATAGCTGAAGGTCAGGGAGGCGGGCGTGAAGCCAGTGGCGAGGACGCCGACAGTCAGCGTGTTATCGGTCTCAGAACCACATTGTACCAGAGGAAACACAGCAGGGGCCTTTGATGTGGCTGAGAAAAAGAAAAATATTTCTGATTAGGATATTGAAATTAAAGTTTGATTGCAGATGACAGAATTTTTTTAACATGAGTGATAACAAAGAGAAGCCCATGGCAGCTTTGTGTTGCAGCTTTCGTATCCCAGTTATTTACAGGTTGGTAAGGAAAGGAACAGACTTATGTCTCTCACTTATAGCACTTTGTAGTAGTTATTGGCTATCAGTCAGTATATTGTTGGTAAATTATGATCAATTAATAGATTCAACAGTATTTTTAAAAACTCATCATTATTTGACATTTGTGGAGGGTTTGACAAAAGTAAACATCCATTCATTTCTGTAATAGCAGCCACATCACAATATGGACATTAAATGATTATGAAATAATTACTGTTCCTTTTGTTTCAGTTCACTGGTTATTTAAGTTGACAATTCTTACCTGATGAAACAGTTTCTGTTGTACCTTTCCCCCAAGAGTCAAAAGCACTGCAGCACAGCGCTAAATCTACTTATCGCTTATTTTCAAAAGGCTTCATCTAGTCAATAATTAGTTTGAAAAGTCTATAACTTTACTTTTAATAGAGAATAATATTATAAAATCCATTTGAATGACCAAATGCCCTAATATTATAGCTTTTTGTCTAAGATCTTGTCTGATACTGAGGATTTTGCCCTTTCCTTTCTTGCTCTCTGACTCTGTCAGGGGCTGATTTTACACATGAGCTAGATAGACACACTGGACAAGTTTCAGTTCAATACACTGGGAAATAGAAAAGCTACAAGTACAGTCTGTGCATTTGCACAGATTTACAAACAGCACCCACAAATGATATGTTTGTAACCCCAGATTTGTTAACTGCACCCTCAGTAAAAAGAGTCAGTTTGGTCTTGAGATGAAAATTGTTGCACCATTAGTGATCGAAGAAGTAATACAGACTAAAAATAAATGTACCAGCACATGGGGCACAAAGTCTGTCGATACTGAAAGCACTGCACCGATACTGTTAACCAAACATGTTCCACATTTTCAGCTGGGACTGCAGCATTTTCCTCGAAGAGTTTAAAGTCTTTTTTTACAAGGATGAGTTTGGCAACAAATGATCAGGACACAATTGCACAAAGCTATCAAAAACAGTCTGCAGTGTGTGTGTGTGTGTGTGTATGCGCGCACGCAGTGTGTGTCAACACCCTCACTTCTTGGATCAAACCAAGTTAAACTGAAACTTTACATCTCCACAGCAAAGGTGCTGTCCTGTGGCAGGAGGAGAGCGCTGCAGACCCCCATCCTCTCCTTGAGCCCTCAGGCTGAGGGGGCAGCTGGTGGAGCAGGTCCAGTGTCTGCCTGCTGACACTGACTGTCACTGCCCTGTCTCCCAGCAAGCTTATAACATCTACCCTTTAATGGCTGGACCAAGAACAAAACATGGGAAAATTATTTCCTTGCATTTTATAGTTATTTGGGACACAAATAACAAAAAACATGTTTATTTTAAAAATTGACAACATAGTTATATTTTTTACAAGCCTCTACCAAATGGTTGAGCTGGCCTTTAAGGGTAACAGTGCATTTAATTCGCAAAAAATCACAGTCATGTGAAATGTTTATTTATTGACAATTTATTGACACATTAAAAAAGACATTGTGATCTACCATACTGAAGTGGCCTAATAACAAAGAATGGGCCTTTAAAACTTCTAAAAACTGGTCCAAAAATACATTTTTCATGTCGGTAATCATTTCCATATTTGTGTCACATTCATTTCTAGCTATATTTATTTCCTTTTTTTTATTTTATCCATTTCTGTATATAATTTCTGTAGTCATCCAGCTAGCTAGCTAATGTCTATAAAAGGATACAAGGATACAAGGATACAAGGAAGTTTATTGGTCATTATACAACAGGTTGTATAATGAAATTAAAATGTGGTTCCCTCTTGACTGATTAATTGATTGTATAAAAAATAGAATTATTAAGCATGGAGGAGTGCAGATGGTGTATTCAGGAGTCTCACAGCCTGAGGGAAGAAGCTGCTCTGTAGTCTGGTGGTACGGCAGTGAATACTTCTGTATCTTTGGCCTGACGGCAGCAGGGTGAACAGGCTGTGGCTGGGGTGGCTCTTGTCTTTTAGGATCCTTTTGGCTCTGCGCAGGCACCTCACCTCCCCGATATCACTGATGCTTGGTAGATGGGTGCCAATGATGTTTTGGGCAGTTTTAATCACTCGTTGCAGAGTCTTCCTGTCCTGGGCCGTGCACATCCCATGCCAGTTTGTGATGTTTCCAGTCAGGATGCTTTCAATTGCTCCTTTGTAGAAGCTGACAAGAACTTGGCGTGGGAATTTTGCTTTCTTAAGTTTCCTTAAGAAATACAGCCGTTTCTGAGCTTTTTTAACCAGGGCAGAGATATGTGAAGTCCATGTCAGGTTCTTTGTTATGCTGATTCCCTGGAACTTGAAACTGCTCACTTGCTCCACCTCAGCTCCTTTGATGTAGACAGGGTTGTGTGTCTTTGCCTCCTTTTTTCTAAAATCAACTATCAGCTCTTTGGTTTTGCTGATGCTGAGCAAGTTGTTTTCTGTGCACCATTCTGCAAGATGGTTGATTTCCTCCCGATATGAAAACTCATTGTTGGAAATCCGGCCGATGATGGTGGTGTCATCCGCGAACTTCACAATAGAGTTCTCTCCATGTCGGGGGTTGCAGTTGTGGGTGTACAGCATGAACAGGAGGGGGCTGAGCACACAGCCCTGGGGGGCTCCGGTGTTGAGCACTAGAGTGGAGGAGGAGAGACTGCCAATCCGAACTGACTGGGGTCTGTTTGTGAGGAAGTCCAGTATCCAGTTGCAGAGAGTGGTACTGATGCCCAGAGTGTTCAGTTTTCCAATCAGCTTCATGGGGGAGATTGTGTTGAAAGCTGAGCTGAAATCAACAAACAGCATTCTGGTGTAGGTGTTGCTGTTCTCAAGGTGAGTGAAGACTGAGTGGAGAGCAGTGGAGATGGCATCCTCTGTGGATCTGTTGGTTCTGTATGCAAACTGCTGAGGGTCCAGACTGGCAGGGATGCTGTTTTTTATGTGCTGGAGAACCAGTTTCTCAAAGCACTTCATCAGGATGGGGGTGAGTGCCACAGGGCGATAATCATTTAGATCAGATACTGCAGACTTTTTAGGCACAGGGATGATGGTGGCTGTCTTGAAGCAGGTGGGAACACTCTCCTGTGACAGTGATATGTTGAAAATGTCAGTAATGACATCTACTAGCTGGTTGGCACATGTTTTTAGTACACGGCCAGGGATGTTGTCAGGCCCAGCAGCTTTACTCATATTCACTTTCAGCAGGACTTTTCTCACATCCACTGTGGATACTGACAGTGGCCGGTCCTCTGCAGGCTGAGTAGACTTTACAGCTGACTCCCTGTTGAGGAGGTCAAAGCGAGCATAAAATGTGTGACAAATCACATTGGTATGATGATGATTTCACTGAATACATAATGTATACCATTAATTGTATCATAAACAACAGTGAATATATAACAAGATGTTTATTTTATAGTAATAATCAATTTGAATCATATTCAGTCATTAATACTACTTGAACCTTTTAAAGGCCAAATCAACCGTTCGGTAGACCATGTTTTCAAAAAATGATTATAAGCTTGTTATAATTTTTTTTCTGCACCAAGTTACATAATTGTGTTCAGTAGGCACTCGGAAACCATAATATGGCAAAAATAATATTCCTTGCAAAACAAACACAACTTGCTCCTGCACTCACTTTAAAGCTCTGCTGTTTATTGGGTCAAGGTTTTGGTCT
The DNA here is from genome assembly GCF_902150065.1 of Myripristis murdjan. Classification (NCBI taxonomy): domain Eukaryota; kingdom Metazoa; phylum Chordata; class Actinopteri; order Holocentriformes; family Holocentridae; genus Myripristis; species Myripristis murdjan. The sequence goes on along the minus strand of NC_043987.1, from coordinate 33,498,550 downwards.
ATCGACCTTCATCAGGACCAACATTTTACAACTGTCTTCCTTTTGAAACATCAGTACACCTATGCAATTAGTTGATTACAGGTGTTTACAGTTAACAAAGGAAGTGACCTCATCACAACAATGGAAAAAGGAGAGAAGAACTTCAGAAGAAAATCAGAGAAGTCAGCAAAATAAACACAACAAAAAATGCAAACATGGGGAAAACATGCATGCTTCACTTTTTTCATGTCTGGCATTTTTACCGCCTGCTTATTCGACATTTTTCACTGTGTCTCACAAGCAAAAGAATAAATAACAAAATCTTTACAGGCCAGCATTCATCCAGAGAGCCTCCTATTGTTCACTACAGGAGATGAGATGGTGAACCAAGCAACTGGACTGACAGCTGAGGATTTGATGGAGATACAGCGACTGATGGTGAAAACACACTCCAGTCTGCAGACCAGGACTCACCTGTTCTAATAAAAAACACTGGACACAGAGGATGTGCAGGTCACTTAGTGAGATTCATCATAGCACACCAGTTAGTGGGCTTTTCTCCTTGTACTCTGTTCCTTCTTTGTCTCAAATCCAACAAGCCCAGAAGCTGCCACTGGACACAGAGGATGAAGTGGGAAACTACATTAAATAAAGCCTGTTGAAGTGGTAGTTATTTGCATCATGCAACATAAATGCTGATAATTATATCAGTGTGCTGTATCAAATTTGTTTCATTACTATTTAGTAAATAAGCCTAAAGTCACCACTGTGTTAAAATGCATGATCTTATGTTAATCATGTAAAGCCTGAACCATAAAATAATTGACAGAAAATTCCAATTCTTTGAAACTGGAGCCATTATTAGTCCAACAAAACAGGCAAAAAAAAAAAAAAAAAAAAAAAAAAAAAAAAAAAAAATCAAATATCAATTCCCAACTATGAGTTTCAATTTATGTCATATTTGGCACATCAGGCAAAAGTTTTTTTTTTTTTTTTTAAACAAACAAAAACATCACAAAACACAAAAAATCTTCAACACACTGCTAATACCAAACATATAAAAGAAGACTTTTCCTTCCAAAACATAGAAAATAACACTTTTTCCATTATTTATTATTATCTTTTTATTATTATTATTCTGTATCTGCTACTGTATTGTGCAGCAATGAGAAATCCACTATGGTAACTGGCAGGGTGGAAGAGGAACCTTTCACTTAGTTTGTCTCATTTTTTGATTCACAACCTCTTTATTTTGCATGGTGGAAGGCCTGAAAACAGTTTCTGTCCTTCCTATATATATATATAAAATACTAACAAAGTGCACTACAAATACCCGGATGTACACTCAAAACGGTCAAAAAGTTGGAGTAAGCCTTTATTTACCCAAAAAAAAAAAAAAAAAAAAAAAAAAAAAAATTAAATTTAGATAAATAACTTGATAAATAAAGCTTAAAGAATAATACAATTTTCAAATTTATAAAACTTAAAATAATTACCTTTATATATATATATATATATATATATATATATATATATGTATATATATATACATATATATATATATATATATATGTATATATATATATATATATATTTTTTTTTTTTTTTTTTTTTTAACTTGGAGCCATCTTTATTTGTTTGGTGAGTGTATGGGGGGTACGGGACGGGCACACCTGGTCCACCTATCTGCATAGTTCACAAACTAAATATTAATAAAATAAAATATTTATTAAAACACTTTTGCCCACTGTGAATCTGTAAAGCAACTCCCATGCTGTGGGAATTGATTGATTGATGTTTGTTGTTTACTGAGAGGGTTACTCCTCTGTTTTGACTTGTTTGCAGTGTCTCATTCTTTGTGTGATAATAGCACTTATTTCAACAGCGCACTTATTTGCTAGACAGAATTTCCAGTTGGGCAGGATGTGGCCCCCTGGAGCACAGTGGCTGGGTTTCTCCCTGGAGTTCTCATACTCCTGACCAATAACAGTTGTGTGACTCTTAATAATAATAATAATAATAATAATAATAATAAATTTTATTTAAAGGCGCCTTTCTTGGCACTCAAGGTCGCCGTACAGGACACATTTAAAAAACATCAGAACACGTTTAAAACAACAGGACATATTTAAAAAAACAAACAAACAAAAAAAAAACAGCAGCAGCAATAAGAATAAAGAATAAAACACCAGAAAGAAGCAGAGAAATTAACATCAGGTGAGGTAAGCAGTTTTGAACAGATGTGTTTTGAGTTGTGACTTGAAATGGGTGAATGAGTCAATGTTTCTTCGTTCTCTCTTATTGTGTGATTTATAATTCTGAGATCTTTACATATATAAGCACTTATGGAAACCTGCACTGGTCTTTAAGGGGACTACGACTTTGAATTGGATTATTAGGCCTTAGCTATGTATATATTAGATATATGTTGAACCACTTCTGATGTAGGTGGACCCCGGTGACATGTGGAGGTGATGGTGAACTGGAACCCTACTCGCTCCTCGAGTGACGGACCTGTGTAGGCCCACACGGGCACCTGGGAGCAGTGCACACTCCTTTTCTTCTTTCTTCATTACTTCCATTAAATCCTCCCTCTTTCTTTACTCCTAACCCCAACCATTTTATTTTCCCTAACCTTAACCTGCCCTAACCTCCCTTCTAACCTTAACCCCCCTTGATTAATTCTAACCTTAACCTCCCCCATTTTCTTTTCTAATCCTAACCTTAACTTAAACCCAAACCTTAATTTATCCTAACCCTAACCTTAACCTTCCCCATTTTCTTTTTTAATCCTAACCTTAACTTAAACCCAACCTTTAATTTACCCTAACCCTACCCCCCCTTCTCTTTTTTGTTAACCCTAACCTTTTTATTAATCCTAACCTTAAACCCCTTCTTCTTTTCTGCTCTCTCCTTACCCTAACCCGTTTATTTTAATAATCCCTAAACTTAACCAACCCTTTCTTTTCCTTTTTTTTAACCCTAAACATAACCCTTGACCTTCTTCTCCTAACCCTAAACCTGGGCCACTCCTCGATCTGCGGACTGCAGTCAGGGCTTACTGGGAAAGTTGAGTGTGGAACGATGGACACTTCTCACCTCAACGGCACCACTGACCGGAAGTAGCTAGCTAAAAAAGCTGACTTGACTTTTCGTTTTACGACTGTTAATATGTCACTTAATTAATTTTTAATTTTTTTTTCAGGCGAGAAAGTAACCACGTAGATTCCAAATAGGTGGTCAGTTTGTCCAAATAACGTCTGTTTTGAAAATTGCTTCGACGTTTTCGGATAACTCTCAAGCTAGCGATTGTGCAAAGCGCAATCACTTCCGGTTGTTTACAAAAATAAAACTCTAATACCTTAGAAACAGTAGTGATGCTTTTATTTTGAAGCTAGGATGTGTACACGTCTACTTCTGGATAACTTTACCACCGAAAACCAAAGCCGGCTGCGGCACTGGTCGGCATCAGGCGGGCCGGCCGCAGCACCAGCCAGTACCGCACCCGGTCAGGTCTGCCGGATCTGACAGGGAGCGGCTTGTGCCGCCTTCGGCTCTCCTGATGCCGACTGTCGGCCGCAGCACCAGGGTGAAGGGGGTGCTGCGGCCGACGAAACATTCTTCAATAACAAATGATAAATTTCAGATTCAATCACTCGTGCAATCGATTTGAGGCACATGCATGAAATGCTATAAAACGATTGAAAATGACTTCAACATACCTGCTGTGTTAAATTTAAGAAAGCCATTTTTACCACGGTTTTACAAACAAAAGCTTTATGAAATATTAAGTTATTTCACATTGTATCAACTCAGTAAGTGTTTCTATTGATATTTCAGTAAAAATTTGCATGTGTTTTGTACCCTAACCTTGCCAAAATTGGAAAAGTTCTCCTTCCATTCACACCAGTTTTTCATTTCTTGCTAGTAGCCTTTTTGGAAGTGTCCCTGACAGCGCTCGGGTGCATGAAATACTGTCCCTGGTTGATTATTCCCACATTACAAGTGACTGATTTGGCCCATCGGGTTTTTCAAGAAAAAAAAAAAATGTCACACCAATGATGTACAAGGCTGAAAAGATCATGTCTTAACTATGAAGCATGCGGCTTTATAGGGTTAACTAACACAGATTTACAGTATTCATGACCAATATACAATTTTTGCTTTACATCATTGCCAAAGTGAGTCTGTTAATAAACGCATGAATATGATCTTTTGCTGAATTTGAAGTTCTTTCTCCATGTGAGCCACTTGTTTGTAGCTCTGTGTCTCCAGGGGACAGAGTCTCTTGCTCACAGAAACACATGGCATTAAATTAATCTGTGGACTGAGGCTGCCTCCTCTGGTGGCTTCATGTTCCAAGTGTTCAGGGACTGAGGGGTTTTTGTACAGCTCTACCAATGGTTTGTGTCACTGTGGCTGTCTGGCACAATAATACACAGCAGTGTCTTCAGGCTGCACATTCTGTCCAGTTAGAGTCACTGTGTTGCTGGAAGAGTCTACTGAAATACTGAACTTGTTTTTCAGTGAATCTTTGTAGGATTCATCTTCAGTATATTTGCTCCCAATCCACTCCATTGCTTTCCCTGCAGGCAGTCTGATCCAAGCTGTGTAATAGTCTTCAACAGAATAAGAGACCTGACAGGTGATGGTCAGAGTTTGACCTGGCTGGACAGTCAGAGATGCTGGCTGTGTCAATGTTTCACATTTCACACCTGTGGAAAACACAAACATTTTTTAAAATCTAATTATCCAGGTACATGGCACCAGAAGAGCTGCTGGTTTTGTAAATGTGACGTAAAATCCAGAGAGACTCACAGGATCCAGCAGCCAGCAGCAGCAGCAGAGCTACAGACAACATGGTTTGTGTTGAAGCTGAACTGGTGGGAGCTGCTCTTCCTCTTTTCTTTCAACTTCCAGCCTCATATCAACTCTTTATAGCAGAGGAACCAGGAAGGACACTTTGCATACAATCAAACATACGACTGAAGAGGATCTACTCAGCAGTGGATCTAAACTGAAGTAGTAGTTTTGTCCCAAGTGTGACAGTCCTCTAATGTGTGTGACTGTGCCATATCACTTTAATCCACCTGCTGACTGCTGGGATCTCTGGAGAGAGAAAACACTTTTTGTTGCCTGGAAATCAGCTCTGCCTGCTGTTGGGGTTTTAAATCAACCTGTTACGTCTTTTTCTGCAATAATCTGCTCAGTGTGTGATTCACTGTATTGCAGCCTTTTTCCCTGATCATTTTCCTGTTCCAATAACAATACATATACTGTTGTATGGTTATAGTTTTATTGAGGCATGTGAAGGACACAATTCCATAAGGCTAAATTTTAAATCAGACTAAATCATCATGTTCCCTGAAATTCATTAGTTAGAATTTCATTATTGAGGGTGATTTCATATATTAAATATGATCATTTTTCAACAGTATGCATATACATTTCTTTACAATGAAAAATGTTAGATTTACTTCAAAGTGTTTATTTGGATTTCAAGGCGTTGTCGGAGTGCACAGGGTGTCCAGTTTGGTGAGCACAGGATTGCATCTATGTTCTTTGCAGATGATGTGGTTCTGTTGGCCTCATCAGGCTGTGACCTGTTTGCAGCCCAATGTGCAGCCCAGTGTGCAGTGGTCGGGATGAGGATCAGCACTTCCAAGTCTGAGTCTGAGTCTTTGTTCCAACTCTTACCTATGGTCACAAGCTCTGCGTAGTGATTAAAAGAATGAGATCGCGGGTACAAGCGTCAGAAATGAGTTTCCAGGGTGGCTTGGTGCACCCTTTGGGATGTCAGAAATCGCTGTGTTCCAGTTAGGATCATGGTATAGTTTGAGTATTAAATTCTAGCAAGTCTTTATAGTTCAAAGGTTCAAAAGTCATCTAAGATTCATGGGAAAACTGGAGCTCAAGGAAGAGATAAATATTTGTATTGACTTCCCTCTAACGTTTCAAAGAAGAGCTGTAGCAAATATTCTACTTTAAAATAATGTGACTTTCAACTCCCCATAAGATGGTTGTGGTTGAATAAGAAAATGTGTACTTTATTTATTTTTTGAGTGATGTTTAAATCGTCATTATCATGAATCAAAGTGTTGTATTGGGTTTGGTTGTTTCTGAAATATGCATCATCAAGATTTGATCATTCACATTTGTTCATTAAATATTGAAGAGATATCTAAGTATCTTTTTGATGCTCTATCCTGAAAGAAATATGATGTTCAAATCTTTTTTCCCCCTTTTTCTCCTTTTTTTTTTTTTAAGTGGAGTGGGACTGAGGGGTTTTTGTACAGCTCTACCAATGGTTTGTGTCACTGTGGCTCTCTGGCACAATAATACACAGCAGTGTCTTCAGGCTGCACATTCTGTCCAGTTAGAGTCACTGTGTTGCTGGAAGAGGCTAAGGAAATACTGAACTTGTTTTTCAGTGAATCTTTGTAGTGTTCATTGCCAGCACTATCTTTATGTCCAATCCACTCCAGTGTTTTCCCTGCAGGCTGTCTGATCCAACCTGTGAAATAGCTGTCAACAGAATAAGAGACCTGACAGGTGATGGTCAGAGTTTGACCTGGCCGGACAGACAGAGACGCTGGCTGTGTCAACGTTTCACATTTCACACCTGTGGAGGAGAAAATATTCAACATATCAGTGTATCTGACAGTGTAATAATAATAATAAAGAAGTGGTGCAGTGTGATGATAGAGTGTGTGTTTGTCCCTCAAAGAGACTCACAGGATCCAGCAGCAGCAGCAGAGCTACAGAGAACATGCTTGGTGTTGAAGGTCAACTGGTGGGAGCTTCTCTTGGTCTGCCTCAGCTGACAGTGTGATATCAAGTGTTTATAGCAGACTAGAAGGAAGTCAGCTTTGCATACAGCACAACACTCACATGATATAAAAGGAGGATGGGTTGTTGTACCTCAAGCATCCGATGTTTGATTCAAGGTTAATTCCTAACTCCTAATGTTCGTTATGATACATACTTGTTACTTTACATGGCCACTTTATTAGGTCCACCTTCATAATCCAATACAATCCAATTCAACTGTTTTGCCATAAAATTTACTTTTATGATGCCTGTAATGCCCAGGTTTGCTTTTTGTCACTGTAAGAGAGATGTTTTTTTCATTTCTATGTTTGGCCTTTAGCTCATAGTTAGTGGTGCTGTTGTTCTGGACTGCATTTTATTGAGAGGTGTTTCTAATATTCTGTCTCCCTCATTTTTATAAATGGGGAGGACAAAAAATTAGAAACGCCTCTCAATATAATGCAGTCCAGAACAAGATTTTGGAAAACGACAAACTCAATATGCCTATGGATATTCTCATTCATCCAGGTCATCGCTCTCTTTGGGCAAAATTGAATCGTAGCACTGATTCTTGGGAATTGGGATAAATATTGTCCCACTAAGAAAAATGCTATTTTTGTTGGAAATTTACAACATTTTAATGAATAAAAAGAATCACGGGCATAATCAGGGGGTCCTTTGCACATTTGTAAGGTTATTTCATAGGTTTATTTTTAATTTTTATAAATTTAATGATTATGTATTGACCCATGCCCTACAAAACCAGTTGTCCTCAGATAGGAGATAATAATTTCAACTTGATTAAAACAACAAAAAGTAATAATTTCATTGAATAATATCTTTACCACATGAAAGAGTACATCATAATATGTATTAAAAACTAAAAACGATGAGTTTTGAACAATATTTACTATTATTTTGTGGTTGCTCAAAATGTGTCCCACATATTCATCACCACCATCAGATATTTATTTAAATAATAATAATAAAAAAAAAAAAACTACAAGGTTAATTGCATTCCTGAGGAGCCCTTTTCAAACCTTCAGCTCTACTGCATGCTTCAAGACCACTCAGGCTCCTGGAAGTTTTCTATTTTTTCTTAAATCTCTTCATATTTTTGGACATTGCTACTGTCACAACCATAACATGTCAACACCATCACTTTTGTATAAAAAATATTAGATTAGATTATGGAATAAATGTATACTTTTTAAGAGGAGGTCTGATGCAGGTATCAACAGGGTGAAAACAAGCTGGCTAATGTGAACAACTCATGCTTATTATGTGAAAGAGCAGGTTTTTGTCACCACCGTCAGGTTTTCTGTGTGACGGTGATGACTGAAGTCTGAAAAATGCTTATAACAGTGCTCAGGATTGTTATTTTTTGTACCAAATAGTTAAATAAAGTTGTTAAGCAAGAAGCCATTGACTTCAGTAGTATAAATTTTGGAAATGTATGTTGGTATGAGGCCACTGTCACCACCGTCAGATTAGTGTCACCACCGTCAGAGGCAGTTATATTTGTTTTAAATGAATATACGTACAATATGTTTCTTTGGTGCTGTTGAGTTATTAAAGTAATAGTTTCTTTTAATACAAATATATGTTTTTCAAAAAAAACAACAACAAAAAAAAAACATTACAGTGACAGTGCTGACAAAAACAAAGTAGCCTAATAACTGGAAAAATGCCTATTTTATGAAAAAAAAAATGCAAAATGAGGAGGTTGCACCGGTACATTGCTGAACAGCCAAGACCTTGGCCTATAATGATAGACCTTCAGATTTTGTAATTTAACTCACTATTTTTTTTTTTTCAAAATTAAAACCTGTTTTGGTAGTGGTAGGCAACTGGACTTGTATTTGTCTCAGGAAGATGTTTCGCCTCTTATCCAAGGGGATTCATCAGTTCATACGCATCAGTCTTTCTAGTCCGCACTTGTCTGACGACTAGTGCCCACAGAGCCCAAAGAGGACTCAATAATAAGAACTCAATAATAAACACAGAATTAAACTGACACATTCTCCACAATGTCAACAAAAACTGAGCATTATTAACTTTTTTAAAAGATAGAATTTATGGCAGAGCTGTTGCATTGAACTGCATTAGATTGTACAGGTGGACCTGATAAAGTGGCCACTGAGTGTATGTTCCCATTAGTTGGCATTCAGACTGACAGACGAGTCAGAAGCTGAATCTAAAACCTCGGACAGTCCCATCGGCTGTGGCTGTTATTCAGAAGATGGAGAGGTCAGAGCTACTATGTCTCCCTCTTGTGGTCACAGTCAGTAGTGCAGCAAAGCTGTGAGCCTACAGCTGATTCTAACACAGTAACATAAAATGTGTTCTCCTAGAGAACTACTACTAGTTTTATGGTATTCAATGAGGGGAAAGTATGACAGACTTCTCAAAATATGAAGTCTGATTTTTTCAAACTCTGAGAATAGACGACCAACATGAACATAACCAGGAAGACGGAAATATAAACATGGAGACCATTTATGTGTGTGTGTGTGTGTGTGTGTGTGTGTGTGTGTGTGTGTGTATACTGGTCCAAGAAGTAACCAAATCATACAACAGAATTTGAATGATATTGAATCATCATGATATCAGAAATCAATAAAAGTATCAATAACATTTAATGTAATAAGAAAAGAAACTAAACATTTATGTCTTGTACGATTAATCTGCTTTTAACTATTAGTATTAATTTAAGTTTTGTTTTAACTGTTTTAATTTCAATGTCTTATTTAATTTAATTATTTTAACTCCATCTTTGCACCATGACATCACATAACATATTTTTTCCTCAAATTGTGTGGAATTGTGATGCGTTTCCCTGATCAGTTTCTTTTTTAATTAAATTAAAATAAAACTGAAAATACTGATCATCACAATGACCACGTGGATGATGATGATGATGATGATGATGATGATGATGATGAGTATGATGATGATGATGTGTATGATGGTGCTGATAGAGTGACAGGTAACACTAATCATGGTCATGATCCCAGACCTGTGACCAGCTGCATACATAGCAGAGCACAATACTGCACATCACGAGCCTTTCACATGGGAATGAACAAATCACTGCTGCTGATTGCACAGCTATGTCTCCCTCTTGTGGACAAAATCAGTAATACAGCCAATCCGTGAGACCACACCTGATGCTAATACAGTAAAACAACATGTGTTCCTCTGGAGAAAATAATGTTTTATTAGTGGGCAAACTGGAGGCTTGCACACTCATGTTATACACAGTCTTTATTATTATTCTCCACGTTTTTTGGCACATATCTGCTCCTTCATACTTTGAGCTAATTTTTTTTTTGTTAAAACTTAAAAAAAAAAAAAGAAAAAAAAAAGAAAAGAAAAAAAAAACAGCTTAATGGTGTGATATTTGCTTGTATTTCAATTTCTGAGTTATACAACTTTTTTTCTACATTTTCCCCCAATGGAATGAATGGTACGGATTCCTCATAATTCAGTATTTTTCATTTTTCATTTTTTATTTTTTTTTTACTTGTTTTCAGATAGAAACTCACTACAAACTGGAAAGTGTTAAGCATCCGTTGCATTTTTGTTTCTTGTCAACTTTTTCGTATCATTTTATACTTTTGTAAATTATATTTTTCTCAGTTTAAGTTTATGAGTGTTTTGCTTCCGGCACGGGAGTTGTTACCCATTTCTGCCACAAGAGGGAGCATTCTCATACGCTAGCGCTTGTTTCAGGAGAGAAAGCTTTTATTTTGGAATCAACCGGAAACGTTCCTACCTTATACTGCGACTAGCTTCAGAGTTGTTTGGCTTCTCCGAAAACATCGGAGCAAATTTCCAAACAGACGTTATTTGGATAAACTTATCACATTTTGGTAATCTACATGGCTACGTTGTCACCTGAAAAATGTTTAAAACTGATTATAGTCACATACTTACAGTGTTAGAATGAAAAGTATATCAGCTTTTAGAGCCTGGCTTAAAGTCCCGTTTACTAGCCGCTTGGTGTAAATCTGAAACTGGGGTTATTAAAGAACATCATGTGCAGCGTAAAGCCTGGGGATTATAGAGATGGTGGGAAAGTTGGCTGTTTATTGCTGCTGTGAATGTTCAGTGTGACTTATGTTGTTATCCTTGTAAATATGGCAGCTAAGCTAACTTTGGCTGAGCCGTGTAGGGAGCCACAGAGCTCATGTGCGTTTGAATCGCCTGGTATCCTGCTGGGAATGCAGCAGTAATGAAATGGGGAGCAACAGGGAGGCAAAGCTGAGCCTGGCAGCCTCCGGCTGAGGCTGTAGATAACTCGCCACAGTCACAGTGGATGTGTTTGGCTCCTCTCACCTTACGTGGAGTCGCATCTCGAAGCTGTACAGCGTTACAGAGGAGCACCGTGATGCCAGAGTCACAGAGCAACCCGTGGAAGTCACACACTGTGTTTGGCCTGTTGTTGGAATAAAACTGAACATCAAGAATCATTTCTTGTCTCATCATGTCTTACTTTGACTCCCATGTCGCTTGGGATAATTTATAAGGGATACAATATCCTGCTGTAACAGCAAAGCTTAATTGTGATTTCCAGCTTCTTTAAGCTTGTTTTCAACAGCGTTGACTCCAACTATCTCGCTGCTTCCAGCTTGCCCACGCAGTTTCTCTAGAAACTGCATTTTTCTAGTTTTATTTATTAAATTAAGATAAAACTGAAAATACTGATCATCACAATGACCACGTGGATGATGATGATGTGTATGATGGTGCTGATAGAGTGACAGGTAACACTAATGATGGTCATGATCCCAGACCTGTGACCAGCTGCATACATAGCAGAGCACAATACTGCACATGACGAGCCTTTCACATGGGAACTAACAAATCACTGCTGCTGATTGCACCGCTATGTCTCCCTCTTGTGGACACAATCAGTAATACAGCCAATCTGTGAGACCATATGTGCTCCTTCATACTTTAAGCTAAAATTTTTGTTAAAACTTAAGAAAAAAACAAACAAACAAACAAAAAAAAACAGCTTAATGGTGTGATATTGTATTTAAATTTTGAGTTATTCAACTTTTTTCTACAAATTTTTCTCCCATGGAATGAATGGTACGGATTCGTCATAATTCAGTGTTTTTCTTTTTTCTTCTTCTTCTTCTTTTTTTTTTTAATTACTTTCAACTAGAAACTCCCTACAAACTGGAAAGTGTTAAGTGTCCGTTTCATTTGTTTTTTCTTTTCAACTTTTTCGTATCATTTTATACTTTTTTCATAATATTTTTCACAGTTTAAATTTATAATGTGTGTATTGCTTCTGGCACGGGAGTTGATACCCATTTCTGCCACAAGAGGGAGCATTCTCACATGCCAGCGCTTGTGTCAGGAGAGAAAGCTTTTATTTTGGAAAAAACGGAAACGTTCCTATCATGTACTGTGGCTAGCTTGAGAGTTGTTTGGCTTCTCCGAAAACATCAGATCAAATTTCCAAATAGACGTTATTTGGATAATCTTATCACATTTTGGTAATCTACATAGCTACGTTGTCACCTGAATTTTTTTTTTTTTTTTTTAAACTGATGAAAATTACATATTCCCAGTGTTAGAATGAAAAGTATATCAGCTTTTAGAGCCTGGCTTAAATTCCCGTTTACTAGCCGCTTGGTGTAAATCTGACACTGGGGTTATTAATATGAAGGACGAAAATTGACAAAACAATACATAAATAAATAAATACACATATAAATGTATAAACGCATAAATAATTAAATTAATATTTATTTATTTATTTATTTCATGCATTTATTTATTTATTTGTATATTTATACATTTATGTATGTATGTATTTATTTATTTTTACATTTATTTATGTATATATATATATATATATATATATATATATATATATATATATTTATTTATTTCTACATTCATTTATTCATTTGTGTATTTATATATTTATTTTTACATTTTTTAAAAATATTTTTATTATTTTTTTAATACACACAAATACAATAAAATAGAAATAAATAAATGTGTAAATGCAGAAATACAGAAATAAATGGAATAAATAAATAAATGTAGAAATAAATGAAGGAATAATTAAATGAATAAATGTAGAAATACATAAAAATATAACTAAATAATATTATAATATTATAAATTTATATAATAAAATATATAAATACACAAAAGAATAAATAAATGTAGAAATAAATAAATACATATATACATAAATGCATAAATACACAAATAAATAAATAAATAAAAGCATCAATAAATACAGAAATAATTAAATACATGTAGAAATATTTATTAATTTAATTATTTATGCATTTGTATATTTATATGTGTATTTATTTATTTATTTATTTATTTATTGTTTTGTCATTTTTTGTCCTTCATATATTAAAGGACATGCAGCATAAAGCCAGGGGGTTATAGAGATGGTGGGAAAGGCTGTTTATTGCTGCTGTTTTGTTTTCAATAGCAGTGACCCCAAATATCTCGCTGCTTCGAACTTGCCCACGCAGTTTCTCTAGAAACTGCGTTTTTCTAGTTTTATATTAATCACCAAAATAAATAAATAAATAAATGAATAAATTGAAGCTTGTGTAACTGCTAGTGTCAAGGTGCTCAAAGAGGAGAAAGTATGACAGACTTTGCTCTCAACATCTTAAGTTTTATTTTTCCAACCTGTAAGAACAGACTAGCAACATGAACATGCCTCATCAAATACAGAACTGAGCATCCTACAGGGAAATGACGACAGTACTAACAAACCATATAAAACAGAAAATTAAACGTCGACTTCACATTCAGGTCATGAGATGGGATCTCTCCAGGGGTCATGATCATTTAATCTGAAAAGAAAAAGATGGGAAAATTTGTCAGTTATCTTACAACACTTTAAAAAAATGAAATGTCTTTATGCCCTCACCATCATGTCAGATTGAAATGCCGGTAAAGTGTGTATGTCAATATGATGCACCAAGTTAGCAAGAAAAAAAATGTGGTAGTGAAGACTGTTTCTTTAGTCTTCCAAAAACTACAGAAATGATAAAATTACAACAAAGAGCATCATTCATGTGTTGAGAATCCAGATGAGTCCAGTGTCGGTCCAGTATTTACCTCATTAAGTCCTGGACTTTCTGCACTCGTGCAGTAGCTGCCAACTCTTTCTCCTCTACAGTTGTAGAGAAGAGTACTGTGGAGCAGCACTGGCTAACTGGCTGCATGTTACACTGACACAGAAACCTCAGCAGCATTTCATTTCCATGAGGGTGAGTTGATAATGACAACACTACTGACTGCATGCAGCTACTCAATTACAGGAAGCATTACAGTGACACAAAGTTCTGCAAAACCACCTTAGACATTCACACCTCATTCTTCTCACCTTAATGAGGGTCACCAACATGCTATAGATGAGGGAGATTAACAGCAGGAGGAGGAAGGTGACAGCCATATACCAGCTGCCCTGGCTCAAGTCCTCAGTGACAACATCATGTACGATGTCATAAAAGAACATGCCTTCATCCAGGACCTCTATAACAGGGATTGATATTACATCTGTTAATTACCAACACAGAAAATACTGCACCACAAACCAAGAGGGAAGATGCCATTATCTGTATCAAAGACATGATAGTCAAACTGGCACCTGGTTTGGTGATATCCAGGGCTAAGGTGGTGTTTGAATGTGTCACCCTGCAGGTGTAGACTGCCCCACGTTGCCAGTTGACTGGGGACACACGAAGTCGGCTTTGGATGCTGAATTTCCCTTTTGGGCCTCTGTGGGCCTCACTGGTGTTGTAGTCCCACAGCTTAGTGGTGCCATCGAGAAGCCAGGTGATGTTGATGGATGCAGGGCTGAAATCAGTCACCAGGCACACAAGCTCACCAGAGCCTTGCAGCAAGGTGGCTGAAGGTCGGGAGAGGCTCACTGAAGCTGGGAATATAGTCATATACATGTTATGGATCAGTACTGATCTTTCTCCATGAATTTTACTTTAATGTAATGGCAAAACAGCTTGAAGAGTTATCTGTAACACTTGCAGTAATTATTGTGTTGTGATTTAACAAAATGCAGAAAGACAGCAAAGAAAATTCTTGCAAGAAATGTTTTGGAGCGAGAACCATAATTACTATTCAGTAATCTTGGAACATGAAAAAGATTAGACACTCTTGGATGTGATGGACACAACAGAGCTGCGTTTCTACATTATATTGGTTCCCTGCTTACCAAACACTTCCTCTATGGTGCTCCTCAGTGGCTTTTCAGATGACTCGTGTACGACAACACAAGAATAAGTGGGTTTCTGGTCCCGCTCTGTTGGGGATGTGTTCAGTGAGCTGCTCAGGGAATAAGTGCTGCTCCCTGGGTCTTTCCAAGCAGGGCTGTTGGTGTAGTGAGATGATGACAGCTTGTGGCCATCCTTCTCCCAGTACACCATGATGTTAGGTGGGGAGAACCCAGAGACGAGACAGACAAGTGTGGTGGCGTTTGGCTCTGACAGTTCAGCGTCACTTGGCTGTATCAGCTTCACAGTTGGTTGATTTAGATCTGAGGAAACACAGAAGAAGTTAACAGTTAACAAGGGTTTGTATTTGGACTTTTTTGTTTCAGTCATCATCAATCATCATCATTGCTGCAGTCTTGTCATGTCATATTAAACTTGGCAGAAAATCACAAAGTGAAACAATCAGCTGCAGGAATGTCATGTGTGATGCTACCTCTGCTTTTGCTTGTATGGTCCTCGTAGCCCTGGTCGAAACATCGGTGCTTAGCCTTACAAGACACTTGTGTATATGAATTCCAGACCTGTGATGATACATTCAGGGAGCTCTGCAAAGTGGCAGTCCCATTGCTGTGACGGAGTATTGGTCCTTTGGCCACATTGTCCAACACCTCTGCATCACCTACTTTCCAAGTAATGGAGAAGTCTTCAAGATTTGCACCAACCAGAAGACAGGTGATGGTCACATGATCATTTTTCTGCAGCTGCTGGAGAGGTGGGCCCTGAACATACACACCAACTGTCTGAGATGATGCTGGAGTCACTGAAAAACAAAGAAGATGAATGAAGATTTTCCCTGTACGGTTCACAAAAAGAGAAAACACAGGAAAACAAGAGAAATAAAATAAAAAAAAATCACTTGAAGCGTACCGAGATGCCAGTTTCAGCTACCAGCTCTATTTAAGGGAAGGATTACTCATAAAATATGGCCTCATTTTCTCAATGGAAGGTTAAAAATGTTGTCAGATTGATCTATTCCATATTTTGTGTGTAAGAGAGATAAGATAAGATATTCGTTTATTAGTTCAACAGTGGGGAAATTTCCAGCATTACAGCAGTAAAGTGGATAGCAAAAATATGCAGCATCAGTAAAAAAAAAAAAAAAAAAAAAAAAATACAATAAATATCAAACAAGCAATATAAACAATATAAACAAGGAACATAGAAACTATAGAAAAACTACATGATGCCAGTTCTAGCCTATTTGTTTTTAATTGTATTTGGTCATTTGTACATTTAGTTTTCAATTTACCTGAACAAAGGCTGATGTTCTTCTTGACTGTACTGCCCCCAGACTGGTCAGACACTTCACAAGTGATGTCCTCCCCTGATTTCCACTCTGTTTTAGTGACAAGGAGATGACTGGTTACTTCCACACGTCCATCTGCACCCATCTTGATGTCCTGAGAGGCTGCGGGTCTGTGCTGAGACCCAGAAAGCCATTTGATTTGAGGGTTGAAGCCCCGTCCAGAGCATAAGAGTTTCTGTGGTCCCGACTCTTCACTTGGGGCTAAAAGGAGCTCCACTGATGGGTCACCTATCAAATTAAAAACAACAAAAATAGCTCATTTGAGTTCAAAGAGATTGTTGAGGAGGGAACAGATGGCAACAGATTATAAGCTTGAGGGGAAGAAAAATATCAATGTCTACCCACCAAAAATATTCCCAGTGGAGTTTGACTCCCATTGCTTGGAGAAACCTTGGTTCACTTTGCAGGTGAATGTTGTGTCTTTTTTTTGGTAATTTGAAGGGACAGGGAAACTTTTTGTGACTGAGTGGAGGCCTGGGGCTTTATGAAATTCAACATACAGTTTCTCAGAGATGTCAGTGCCATTGGCCTGAAATGTGATGTAGAGGTCACTGGAGGAGAGTTGTGTGACGTCACACTCCAGCACAGCACTGTTTCTCTTGAGCAAATCTGACAGAGATCTCCTGATCAGCACTGATGGAGCTGCAGCTGCAGGCCCTGCACAAAACATAGAGGTGGTGACTTTCAGATTGTCAGTGTTTTCAGGTCTTCAGCTCTCACATATCAGCTGATTTTTATTTTGGATAGTTTTCTTACCTGTGAGAATGATGGTATTTTCAGCGAGTGTGAAGCAGCGATGTTCAGCTCTACACTGGACTTTATTGAGGTTTTTCCAGTCAGTTGAGGGAACCGTCAGATTACTGATTATATGAGTTGTGTTTCTGTCTTGATTCGCTGGTTTATTGGAAAGGACGTGATCATTTAGCAGCCAGGTCACTTTGGCATCCAAGTCAGTATGGATCAAACATGTGGCAGTGACCACAGACCCTGCCATCATGACTGTCTTGAAGCTGGGGATCTCCAGATGAATGGAGGGAGGCGAGGATGAATGAACTGTAAGAAACAAGTTTGGCCAAAACATGTTAACATCTAAAACTAGCAGACTGTATCTGAATCTGATTTGTTTAAGGGGTTTTCATGCATATTGGACATTGCACAAAGCAGTTAAATATCACGACCTGTGCCAACTATGTGGCATTAGAGAACAGCCACTAATTATATGTTATGTTTCTGTATATTATCTATAGACCACACCATGTAAATTTCATGCAAATCCGATGAGATGTGTCACATGAGGCTGACCTCCTGTTGTCAGTAGGTGGTGCTATGACTATGACTCAAGATGGGTGTGTAGATGTGTTCAGGCCTGCACTCTTATCCAGCATGTGAAATTTGTGACAGAATGGAGGATGTATATTTTAGTTATAATTTCTTGTTTCATGACAAAACATCAAAATTCGCCATGCTGCCACGGTCCTGTTGTTTGACGAAAACTCAAAAGCTTCACAATATAACGTCTCAAAGGTCTTGAGATGTCACACACCAAATCTGAGGTTGCTCAGGTCAAATCTACAGGAGGACGTTGTTAAAATACAACATCTGGAAAAGTTAAACCTTCCAAAAACTTGCAAATTTTCATCAAAATCGTGAACTTTCTGCTGGATTTTGTTCATGCCACCTGTAAGATGTTGTTCAAGTGTTGGGATGTTACATGTGCCTGTATTTTGTGCATGGAGGTGAAACGTTATGCAAGGCTTGCATCCTAGAAATTTCCTAGGGGGCATTATGGAGCCATTTTGCTTTGCACAAGCACAAGACCCATAAATTATGCAAATTTTAACCACTTTTGACATATGTGCAAAGTTTGGGGAGTTTTTGAGCACCCGCAGCCCCTCAAAAATGCTCATTATTTTTGGGTATATTAATAAGATTATTATAGAGAGCAATTACAAGAGGGTTTTCACACTGGTTGGTGTTCTGACCACAAAGAAAGAAGAAACAAACAAACAAACTTGAAGCATACAGGGGTTCAAATTTCAGCTACCACCTTTTTCTGCGGGAAAGATTACTCGTAAAATATGTCCTCATATTGTCAATGGAAGGTTTATAGATGTTGTCACATCGATTTATTCCATATTTTGTGTGTACAACATGATGCCAGTTCTGTTAGTTTTTAATTGTATTTGGTCATTTATACATTTAGTTTTCAATTTACCTGAACAAAGGCTGATGCTCTTCTTGACTGTACTGCCTCCAGACTGGTCGGACACTTCACAAATGATGTTCTCCCCTGATTTCCACTCTGTTTGAGGGAAAAGGAGATAACTGGTTACTTCCACACATCCATCTGCACCCATCTTGATGTCCTGAGAGGCTGCGGGTCTGTGCTGAGACCCAAAAAGCCATTTGATTTGAGGGTTGAAGCCCCGTCCAGAACACATGAGTTTCTGTGGTCCCGACTCTTCACTTGGGGCTAAAAGGAGCTCCACTGATGGGTCACCTATCAAATAAAAAACAACAAAAATAGCTCATTTGAGTTCAAAGAGATTGTTGAGGAGGGAACAGATGGCAACAGATTATAAGCTTGAGGGGAAGAAAAATATCAATGTCTACCCACCAAAAATATTTCCAGTGGAGTTTGACTCCCATTGCTTGGAGAAACCTTGGTTCACTTTGCAGGTGAATGTTGTGTCTTTTTTTTGGTAATTTGAAGGGACAGGGAAACTTTTTGTGACTGAGTGGGGGCCTGGGGCTTTATGAAATTCAACATACAGTTTCCCAGAGATGTCAGTGCCATTGGCCTGAAATGTGATGTAGAGGTCACTGGAGGAGAGTTGTGTGACGTCACACTCCAGCACAGCACTGTTTCTCTTGAGCAAATCTGACAGAGGTCTCCTGATCAGCACTGATGGAGCTGCAGCTGCAGGCCCTGCACAAAACATAGAGGTGGTGACTTTCAGACTGTCAGTGTTTTCAGGTCTTCAGCTCTCACATATCAGCTGATTTTTATTTTGGATAGTTTTCTTACCTGTAAGAATGATGGTGTTTTCAGTGAGTGTGAAGCAGCGATGTTCAGCTCTACATTGGACTTTATTGAGGTTTTTCCAGTCAGCTGAGGGAACCGTCAGATTACTGATGATATGAGTTGTGTTTCTGTCTTGTTTCGTTGGTTTATTGGAAAGGACTTGATCATTTAGCAGCCAGGTCACTTTGGCATCCAAGTCAGTATGGACCAAACATGTGGCAGTGACCACAGACTCTGCTATCACTGTCTTGAATCTCGGGATCTCCAGATGAATGGAGGGAGGTGAGGACGAATGAACTGTCAGAAACAAGTTTGGACAAAACATGTTAATGTCTAAAACTAGCAGACTGTATCTGAATGTGATTTATTTTAGTGGTTTAATAGGAATATAGCCTATCTCTCTCTCTCTCTTTATATATCACTATAGTGCATTGCATCATTTGTTTAGGGAGTAATAAACACTGATATAACTGATTGTGAATTTCAGTCTTTCAAAAATCATAGACTAGTCAGTGGTCCGTTTGATTTCCAAAATACTCCCAAACCAAGAATAGCAATTAAAGTATGAATACATGTCTTGAGTAATGATCTAGCAATTTTCTTGTTGTGCCATCAGACAGATTTTCCCACACTTACTTGAACAAATATTGATGGATCTTTTGAATTCATTTTTGGCGTGTTGGGACTTGCATGTGACATCTGAGCCTTTTGCCCACTCCATCATATCAAGTTTAATCTGACTGGTCAGACTGAAGGTTTGCTCCCCTCCATCCACACTTTGCAGCTTGTTTTCGACTGGTGAAGCAGTGACAGTATCGTTTCCCAGTTGCCATTGCACAGTAAGCTGGTCTGGAAAGAAGCCACTCAGGGTGCAGATGAGTGTGACTGGTGAGCTCCCAAACTGGCCTTCCCAGACAGAGTAGAGTGTGATGTTTGGAGAGATCACCCTTGGCGCTGGAACACAGCAGAGATTGGTTTTCAGTTCATGTACATTTTCAAAATCCTAATGTAGGATCTCAGGAGAAGTTATACATACCTTTTGATTTTAGGCAACTTAGCAGCTCTACCGTCTTAACCCTAGGTGTAATATCCCTGTACTTTGGCTAGATGGCAGAGTTGTACTTTTACACTGGCTGGTGCTTAAAGTCAGGTGGAGATGGAGCAGGATGTGTTGCACAGATGTTAGAGCAGGACAGGGAAGAGCGATCAGGGCAGGCAGCAAGCGGAAGCACCGAGTAACACCCAGGTCTCAAAAAAGCTCCCGAAATACAGAAGTGAAACATGACACTGAGCAACGGTGCATCACACACACCAGCTGTGAAGCCTGCTCATGCCAGGAAAGGAAAGGCACTGAAAATGTAAATATCTTATAACTATTTACATTCTCAGGCACCTCTCTGATTTTGTTTGGTGACTTCTCACAACTTTGCTGAGAGTTTTAGTTCTCTGGTCTGTTGTTACCATCACATTGTAACATCTTTATATTTACATATTCAGTTGAACACGGTCTGTTGGCTCCAGGTGCTGGAGAGCTGGTGGACAAAACTGATGCAGCTATGACAAAATCAAATATATAAATGAGAGTAATGAATGAAAGAATGAAAGAATAAATAAATACATGAACAAATAATCTTTGATTAAAAATAGCTCAAAGAAACTTTAGGTTCTGGTGTTGGTTGGCTCTACAGACAATTTAAGAGTAAGTGTAATGAGAACCTTGACATAATAACCTGGACATAATAAAAACCTTTTCTGCAGGAGAGAAAAATATTGGAGGAGCAGCCACAAATGCTTCAATGGTTCTCTTCAGTTAAAGGTTTATTTTCAACAAAGACATAACACAAATGTTCTTAAAGGCAAAAAGAGCAAATATGCAGACTTACAGTGTACAATGAAAAGACAAAGGATTAATATGTGGAAATATGATATTTTTACACAGACAGTCACCGCATTCCTTTTTCTTTCCTTTTTTTTCATTTGACCTGAAAAGGAGAAAAAAGAAAAAAAAAACAAAGAAATACAGATCAGAGCTTTCATATCAAAAACAATCAAAATACAACAATTTGTAACTAGTTCTAACATTTTGATGAGTACAAGTTATTTAGCTGATGGATGTTATGAGGTATAAGTCATTGTGCACATCATAAGCATTACAGTTTCATCGCAACTGCATTAGAAAATGCCATAATACAATTTAATGCGCCATAAAGTTTGAGTAATACATATACTACTGTATATAACCTACCACCAGCTTGTTAAAATTAAATCATGAATTTTATAATTAAAACATGTGATAATACATTATGATGTATGTGATGAGAAAGTCTCATTTTTGTGCCATAATGTATAAGTAAGTATAAAATCATGACATCATCTAAAGTAGTGAACGTGAAATGAGGCACATCATTATTAAGTGAAGCAGAAAACACTGCAACATGCATCTGTACACAACGAGGTGTAACATAATTGTTGCATGGTATGTACTGTAGATCATATTTCTGAAGTTTCACTATTGATTAATTTGAGAAATTATTTTAACTCTATTGGCAGATGGGGAAAACAGTACATGCATCTAACACTGATGGCAGATAATCACCACCCTGTAGAGCTTTTGGTGCAGTTGTGTCACAAATGTCAGTCAACCATGGCTGGTGCCGTCATGAAACTGCACTGAAGACTAGCAGTGTGCAAATAATGGCTAAATATAAAATAGCCAGGCTCGGAAAAAGAGATGTGAGAAAGGCAGTGGCGTGTGGGTGTGGGTCTGATTAATAGTTGGTCTCAGTGATGTATATCTTACCTATAACATCCATATTATCTAGTCAAATCATGTTCATCATGCATTACAACATTTTCTCATGCAGTTGTTTTAACACATCTATATGATGTGCACAGGATTGTCTGAAGATATGCAATAACCAACAGCATGTTGGTGATTTTTCTGTCCTCTATTGCAGCTACTCTTTAATGACCTTTAGCTTTTCTTTATTCAGTTTTCCAGTCTATTTCATTTGGAGTGTAAAGAGTTAAATCCAGATTTCACATGATATCTGTGTCGGGTGAAGCCCTAGCTTTTAAAAGCATTACTACCTTGATAGCAGTGGTCCCGATGCTGTACAGCAGAGTGATGAGGAAGAGGATGATGAAGGTGAGGGCTGTGCTCCCCATGCTGTCTTGATCTGTTTCCATGGCATGATCCCAGCAGCTGTTAGTCACAAACACATACTCTGCATGTGGAGATGGAAGTGAAGTTACATTGACAATCACATCTGTGGTCCTCTGCTCTGCTTATAAATGACACATTTTATCACATCTATCAAGACTACACAATATTTATGACCCATATAGATCTGTTAAGACTATTTTGGGATGAGACTGATTATTGTGTTTCTTTCTTGCTTTCTTTCTTTCTTGTTTTCTTTTGTTAAAGCAGTGACAACAGCATTGGGAGAAGCTGACCCGATAGTCATTTCTGACACACTTTGTACACTTACAAACTGTTTTTACCTTTGACATGAAATAATCATTTTCTCATTTAAAAAAAAGACCTTGAGATGTGACTGACGGTGCTTTGTGAGTGTTTTCTCTGATGTGTTTTTTTTTTTTTTTTTTTCAGTCCACCTGCCGGTCATTGAGACTTTGAATGATAATTCTCTATGGATCCTTTAATCAAGCTGCCTGTCCTCTCAATATGTATTTGTATACCTCTTATCTAATGGATATAATGTTAAATGTCATTACTATCAAATATACATATATAGAGAGTGTGTTAAATGGTGGTAATAGCAGCAGTGGCAATGACCCTGAATTGCTTTTGAAAGACCCCATGTTTTGCTGTGGACTGTCTGTGGCTTGGCTTGTGAATTGGTATCATAAATACTCAATGCCCAATAATAATCTTTGAGACCAGTGACCCGGTTAGATGTTCAATGGATTTTTTTTTTTCTTGGCAGGGAGGCAAGACCCAGTAGAGATAACATACGCACACAAAGACAAAGCATGAGAACACTGTTCCTGCACCAACCACACAGAACAAAGAACAAATATGATTTAGCTGGTGATTTTGACTCTTACAGTCATTGATCAGTGGGGGTGGGGTTATTAAAGTGAATGAAATTTTAATGTGGGACATTTGCTGTACTACTGCTACTTTCTGTTGTAAATATTCTGCTCTCTACACCTTGTTTGTGCACTTTGTGTTACCATAGTATGACAAATTGTTTCATGCCTGCTTTCTATTTCTTTGTCCTCTTGTGCTGCCACTCGGTACGCCTTTCATCTCATCGTTCAACTAAACATACAACTCTCTACATGGGTTAAACACGGATGTCAACATAAATCAACAAAATGATGAAGTGATTTTTTTTTTTTTATTTTGATTTTGAATCTGCATTTAAAAGACAAACAACATGTCATATCACAAGCAACAAACATGACAAACAGGGCATAAGACACAGCGACACAACAAAACATCTACTAGGCCTTGCAAGTTTGAGGGAGGTCAATGTTGAGGTTGACCGTGTTGGAATTCTCAGCTGTTCTCCTCACTGTGGACCTCATAATGACTCGGGATGTGTCCATCAAGGATTCATGGTAAACTACACAGCTATACACCGCTTCACTGCTGTTCCACTGCTCAAGGCTGAACGATAGCTGGCCATAGACAGAGTAGACTCCGTTGTTTTCTACCAGGTTCGTGGTATTAAACGCATACATTTTTGAATCTGCTGCCACATCGTCAACAAGCCAAGACACCTCAATCTCTTTGGGTTTGAAGTCTTTCACATAGCAAGTCAGGGTCACCATGTTATTTCGAATTTGTTCTACTGGAGGCAGCAGAAAAACTGATGGACGCTGAGGCACTTCTCCTGCAAGCATGACAGAACAGTTAGGCCCTCGTGGCACAGACGAGAGCAGCTGTTATACAAGATTTCTTCTACAAGAAGCATTCATAAACAACACTCACACACATTCATGATCATCAGCGGCATTCAAACAGACTTTTAATGCACAATTGAAAAAATAATGAAACTTTGCTTACCACTCTTTCGATAAGGTTCCTTCTTAGGCTCAATCAAGTCTGAATGTTCAACCACACAGATGTAATCTATCCCCTTGCTCCACTCCTCATACAGGACATCAATTATGGCAAATTTGCTTTTCCCATTGCTCTCACTCAGGTTTCTGCTTGCAACTATTACTTGTCCATTCTCGTCCTGCCACTCAACAGACACTCCCTCTTTAGGAGTGACTTCGCAGATCAGCTCAGCTTTTTTGTTGAGAAACATGTCCTCCAGTGAGATTGGTTTGATTTTTATGTCCAGACAAGGTGGGCAAGGAGTAGGACCTACGCCTGTAGGTTCTGAAGGAGGAAGTAATGGGATTTTACTAAAAGTGCATAATTATAAAGCCATTGGAACTGCTGTCACGATAATAACAATAACAACAACAACGACAACAACGATAATAATAATAATAATAATAACATACTCACTTTTATAGGTCACAGATTTGTTCTCGTTTATCTGAGATCCTTCAAACAAACACGTCAATATGTCACCTTCAGTCAACTCTGAGACATTGAGATAGCTCGCTGTGCTGTACACAGGTCCATTTTCAGTTTCTCTGCTGACAGCAGGTGTCTTGATCTCAGATATTGGGTTGGTGATTTCCTGTCCATTTTTCAGCCATGTGATCTCATGTTTTTCAGGTGAAAAATCAATGGCAAAGCAGGAGAAGGAACCCTTCGATTCATCCTCGGGAGAGGAGCCCAACACATTAAGAGTTGGTCTTTGAACAGGCACGGCTGAAAAACAAACATACACAAATATATGTATGCAGAAGCAGGGAATAACAAATGTGCAGAAGCAGAGATGAAGGTGAAGCTTGATGAAACTGTAACATGTGTACATATGGAACTGCTCAAACACACAGTGAGTGTCAGACAGAAAAAAGAGCTCGCCACTGTCAATGACCTTTACAATGACTAGAGCTCTAGTACTCTCTTCTGCATAGACACTGACTGTACAGGCAAGCCAACAAGTGGAAACCAACCTTTGACTGGACATTTTCTGAGCCGTGAACGTTCATTGAAAGACAGTAAAAGTGCAGGCAGGCAGATTGGAAACAACACGGGTTATGCAAGTAGATGGAAGCAAGTGGGACATATTGCCATACAATGTATTAGCCAGGTGTAGAGAACATAGAAGAGCAGGAAATAAACTAGACTGAGCCAACAAGTCAGTTTGCATAGTGCAAGCTCAAGCCTCTCCACCGAACTCTGTACCTGCTACTGACTCCACACATGATAATATTTATAGATATGAGAAGCTGTTTGATTTACTAATAACTGCAGTCACATTCAATTTAGAGTGATCATGCTGTACTTTGTGTCTGCTTTTATGCTATTTTCATGTGTCATATAACAAATTAGTATGGTGTCTTTGTAGATAACTTAAAATAAAAAAAAAAAAATCACATCTGGCTCACTTTTATGTGCACTGCATGAATGTAGAACTAAAGTAAGACATCACTTAAAGTTACAAAAGGTTCTGGAGGGACATAAAGTCACTAAATTATAAAGCAGGGGGGAGACAAAGAAGAAAAAGTACAAATAATTAACAAGATATTATTACATTGTGATTAACTAATAGAGGTTAGGTCATCAACTATCTTCAACAGATGCACAAGAATTGATGCTATATAATCACAATAATAATAATAACCAAACCAGTTAGGACTTATTTTTTATAATTTAGCCTACTTGAAACTGCAGTGACTAAAAATACATAAATTTCTATGTTGCCTCAAATGATTAACCAGTATACTAAATTTCAAACAAATTGATCAGTTTCTGGATTGACTAAGTATATAGGGTATATAAAAGTTGATGTGAATCTTACGTGTTGGTCCAATGTGGACGGTTTTTGATCCTGTTGTATGGCCCACGGTACAGCTAACATTTTGTTCCCAGTCTGATCTCTTCACTCGGATCTGGCTGACCGCTGAATAGTAGCTGTCCTTCTGAACTGCAGGGTACTGAACAGAGTCGGGCAGGTTCGTCCCGCTGGCAGTGGCACAGCTGAAGGTCAGGGAGGCGGGCGTGAAGCCGGTGGCGAGGACGCCGAGAGTCAGCGTGTCACTGGTCTCAGAACCACATTGTACCAGAGGAAACACAGTAGGGGCCTGTGGTGTGTCTGAGAAAAAGAAAAATATTTCTCATGAGGATATTGAAATGAAATTTTGATTGCACATGACAGAATTTTTTTAACATGAGTGATAACAAAGAGAAGCCCATGGCAGCTTTGTGTTGCAGCTTTCGTATCCCAGTTATTTACAGGTTTGTAAGGAAAGGAACAGACTTACGTCTCTCACTTATAGCACTTTGTAGTAGTTATTGGCTATCAGTCAGTATATTGTTGGTAAATTATGATCAATTAATAGATTCAACAGAATATTTAAAAACTCATCATTATTTGACATTTGTGGAGGGTTTGACCTAAGTAAACATCCATTCATTTCTGTAATAGCAGCCACATCACA
The DNA here is from genome assembly GCF_902150065.1 of Myripristis murdjan. Taxonomy (NCBI): domain Eukaryota; kingdom Metazoa; phylum Chordata; class Actinopteri; order Holocentriformes; family Holocentridae; genus Myripristis; species Myripristis murdjan. Next base: position 33,471,597 of record NC_043987.1, on the reverse strand, counting down.
ATATGGACATTAAATGATTATGAAATAATTACTGTTCCTTTTGTTTCAGTTCACTGGTTATTTAAGTTGACAATTCTTACCTGATGAAACAATTTCTGTTGTACCCTTCCCCCAGGAGTCAAAAGCACTGCAGCACAGCGCTAAATCTACTTATAGCTTATTTTCAAAAGGCTTCATCTAGGCAATAACTAGTTTGAAAAGTCTATAACTTCACTTTTAATAGAGAATAATGGGTAACACTTTACAATAAGAGTACAACAATTAATTAATGTTAGTTAATGTTAGTTAATGCCGTAATGGTTAAATAACTGTTAGTTAGTGATTATTATGGCATTTACTAATGTTAATAATATCTACAATAAACCTTAAATAACATATAAATAAATACCTTAGCATGAACAGCATTAGTAAATGATTCTTAGACACATTAGTTAAGGTTAGTTAACTGTCACTTATATCACTTAATAATGTTTATCATGGCATTACCTAACGTTAATTGTTGTACTGTTATTGTAAAGTGTTACCGAATAATATTATAAAATGCATTTGAATGACCAAATGCCCTAATATTACAGCTTTTTGTCTAAGATCTTGTCTGATACTGAGGATTTTGCTGTTTCCACTTTTCGCACATTTGAAACTCTTTCTATTTTAATAATGAACATCTGAACTGACACCTGACAAACAGAGAAATTAAAAATGATCTTTTTGTCATAAAAACATAATATTGCTCGGTCTGAGTCATAAACGAAGAGAGATTTTAATTCTTACCTGATGACACAGTGACCATAGTGCCTTTTCCCCAGTAGTCAAAAGCCCAGTTGTCACAGTGGAGACAACCAATACACACTTCTTACAAAAACTATCCTCCTAAGTGCCTCACATCATACAGACTGTGGAGCCTGCCAGCTTAAAGGCAGTCTAAAGTTAAAATCAAACTAACATCTACTACATCTGTTGATAGACCCGATCGGTTTCACACTCAAGACAGATCATTTGACAGATTACAAATTACTGTTGGCTGTTTTATCACACGACAACAGTTGTGACTAGCTGGAAATAATACAATATTTCTGACTGATGTATTAAGAATTTCTGTATCTAATCAGAAATATTAATATTACGTACCTGAGGAGACGGTGACCATTGTTCCCTTTCCCCAGTAGTCAAAAGCAGCGTAGTCACAGCCTAACAGTTTACTATCTACTGCATACAAAAACCTGCGTCCACAAACCTACACTTTTCTGCCATCTTACAAATACATTTTCTCTGCTTGTACAAGTGTTTATGAATAAAATTAAATGATACATGATGTTGACCTTCAAACTTTAAACCGACTTCAGTGACAACAAGGGGAAACTCTCTCTTGTCCCTCTTTTTCAACACATTCTGTCTTTGTGAAATCCCTGATATCAAGTTTGAATTTTCAACAAAACACTTTTCTTTTCTTTTTTAATCCATAAATTTGTAAAAATTTTGATGACTTACCTGTTGAAACTGTAACCATTGTTCCTTTCCCCCAGTAGTCAAAAGCATCATCACAGTGTAACAATCGGACACATGCAACGTACAAAAACGACCATCTAAAAGATGCTGTCTACTGACATCACTAAAGTCCAGGTTCTCTACTATTAAATATTAGAATTGATACAGTGAAGATGAAAATAAAACAAAGCCATTTTTACCTGTTGTTACAGTCACTGTTGTCCCTTTTCCCCAGTAGTCAAAGTAACCGTAGTAGTCACAGTGTTCAGTTTGAATAGCACTTCAGTGCAAAAATACGTTTCCATTGGAATCATCTTATCAAAACTATTTCAATACACAACATTTCTAACATTTGCCCTGATTGTGTCTGTTTTTTGCTGAAGGCCTACACTGTATCCCAGCTGAAGGAAAATTTCAATGTTTGTCATAATATTTTACATTTTTATATTAAAAAAAAAATATGAGTTTTGACATACAAAAATGTCAAAACTCATCAGATGATGACTTACCAGAAGTTACTGTGACTGTTGTTCCTTTCCCCCAGTAGTCAAAGTAGTCATCACAATGATAGATTGTGATGTGCCGCTTGTACAAATACTAAAAAAACATACAAGTTCCACTTAATATCGTCTTGACATTGTTTATTAGCCATATCCCCTTGAGATATAGCTTACCATCTCTTACCACTTCCTGTAACCTAGGTTACATAATATCAAGCTTATATGTCCAGAGCTGCTGAAAACTTCCTCTTTTTCAGAGGGTTTCATGAATTCCCCCCAGCCTGCAGTTCAGTTCACACAACTGAAAACCTGAGCCAAAAAATGAACTAAAATGTTTATGACAGTATTGATATGTGTGAGTCATTCCAGATCAAATATTAAAGTATGATTATTGCACTTTCCATTTTGTTTCAATTTCAGTGCAGTTTTCAATGCATCCTTCAGGACAGATCAGTCTTTCCTAAACTCCAGATTTTCACTAATTAGATTTAAATTGCATTCTTTCCTGTTGCATACTCAATTAAATCATCCTTCCCTCTGCAGGCTTGACAATAAAGAAACATGTCAAGCAAAAAAAAAAAATAATAAATAAATAAATAAATAAATAAATAAATAAATAAATAAATAATAATAATAAAAGAATGTGGAAACAATAAAATTGGGTTCTTGTGCCATTAATAAACTGGACATTTGGGCTCAAAATGTTGGACAGTATCTTGAGATGATGTAACTCTATGATATCTTGAAGGATATCTTGATATCTTGAGGATGCATATGAAAATGGCTATGTTACACATTTTTGATTTCTTGCATAAAAATGCTTATTATTTCTACGTTGGCTTAAAACACTTTTTCATTGTACAACACTGAAATCTTTTGTCTGGTCGCCACTCATCAGTACACCATATTGACATGTACTGTGTGTTAAACTGTAGGCAAAACCCCAGCTAAGGCCTCCTGGTTGCTCTAAACTACATGAATGGATATTACAAGTTCAAGAAAAGTAAGAGGCAAAGGTTTGACTGATGAAATGTGTGTGCTTTTAGATTGCTGGAGATAAAAATGAAGTAAACAGTGACTGTTGTTTACTATAAGGCTTATGAAATTCACTGTGATATAAAGTGCTGACAAAGGTTGCTGGTGGATGCACAAAACCTGCATGGAGCAACACATATGACTAGGGTTTGCATTTTTTAAACACTTTGGGCACTTTGGGCAGCTGTAGTCATGTATAATAGGTCTCTGATGGACAGTAGTTTGCAGTCAGCTTCCTCACAGTCTGACCATGTGTGACCCAACTCTGTGTACAAGGAGGGGTACACATCCAATGACTTTACATAAGCCCACTGGCCACAATGGGCTTTAACTACCTGCGCGTGGACACAATCAAATTTAAAGTTAAAGAAGAGCAAAGACATCCATTCAGTTCACAATTAAAAATTTATAATTGACTTGGTGATGGATCTGGGGAAGACAGCAGGGACAACCATAAATCCAATAACTTTAGCAAGATAACGAAAATGCCAGCTGACTCTACCAAGAAGCAGAACCAAGAAGCAGGCACCTATACTGTGGAGAGAATCTGTCGCAGACCCCAAGGGAGACCACCATGTGTGCACATAGTCACCACAACTACACTGCAACCTGCACTGCACTGAAGGAAAGGCAAATGCACAAAATTAAAGTGAGCACCATCCTTCAGGCCTACAACACTGCATGCAGGGAGAGGTGTCTCAAGTACTCCCCGCATGCAAACACTGCAAAGGGGAAAGAGGCAAAACCAAGCAAGATAAAATAGAATACAATTATATTAAGTCTGACTTTGAGACCACAATATAAAACACAGAGCAACTTGTAAGAATTCAGGTTTAACCAAAAAAAAAAAAAAAAAAAAAAAAAAGAAAAGAAAGAAAGAAAGAAAGAAAGAAAGAAAAAAAGCAATGGGGGAAATCAAGTCAGCAGCAGTCTGGCATTAAATTTTGCTAAACTGGGGGTACTGCACCAATGAAGATGACTGGCAGTACTGTAACTCAGCCAGTGCAAAGGCAAGCTGTCATGTTTCCTCTTCAACATGGGGCTACAAAGCAAACATCCATCCATCCTTGAGTCAGCTGCACCACAACTCTGCACAAATAAGGCAGTCCTCCCCTCAGCTCCCAGGCCTCAGACAAAGAGCGGCACTAGTTGCCCTCACCTGTGCTCATGAAGGCAGGGAGATCTGTGGCCCTACCTACCAGGAGCGGTGCTCCCTCTTAGATGCCTCACAAACAGGTAATCAGTCTGACAGCAAGCTGTTTCAAAATAGACTGTAAATGACGATGAAAGGATGCTAAAAATAATCAGAAAATCCACCAAGGTCTTTAGGCTTTTTACGTGTGGTGAATTTTATCCTTGATTTGATCCGTGACGATAGAAAAGGAGAACCATTCCAGGGACGGAGTGGCGGCATGATCATCTTCAGAAGGTCCTGTGTCTTTTCACAGAAGGAGGAGAACATCAGTCTGATTTGTTGCAAAGCAAGTGCAGGGTGATTTTACACAGGTGGGATGTAGAAACCCCCAAACAGCTGATCAGTTCTTGCATCAAAAGGACTTAAAGTGCAGGCCCCAATTACATATTTATCTCTTTTATGGCTTAATAACAGTCCAGGCTGTGCAGCCAACACATGAATCAGCCCATCTGGAATTTGCAGATCGCCAGTCCCAGAGTGTTCTTGAGTTGTCATCAAGAACTAAGTAGGCCAGTTAATAACTAAAGTTACAATGTTGTAACCCTAGTTCTATAAGTAAAGCACAGCCCTGTAATTGGCTCTATGGCCAGTAGCTCCTCTCCAACTGCACACATGGACTCATTCAGTGAAATTTTGCATGCACATTGCCAGCCAATGAGGACATGCCGACTGCTTGCCTAAAACCATATGAACCGGTACTCAGTATTATTCCATATCTGTAAGTGATTCTCCACAGATGCTCATTAAAAGGCAAATTGCTGGAAATGGCTTGCCTGATCATATAGGGGTCAAAGGTCATGCCAATGGAACACCTACCTCACCTCACAGCCCTGGGACCACAAAGAGCATGGGGGATAGAAGTGGCATATACGGTCCATGGGAGTCAGGTGTAAAACAGCTGACACACACACCGCTCTCTCTCAAGTGTTGGGTTGAGACCTGACCTCGAGAAGGAACCCATGAGCTCCAAGAGATAGAACTCTGTGGACAAATCTGAGATCAGGATGCTGCAGTACATATGTCCTCGACATTCAACCCACTGAAGAGGGCTGTTGACGCTGCAATGCTGCATGCAGAGTGAGCACGAACCACAGTGAGAGCGTTTTCTCCAGGCTGAATATATCTCTTGGCAGTGGTGTAGTCTAGTTTATTCTAGTGGGTATACGCGCGCGCGCGCACACACACACACACGAGCGCTTTCTGAAATGTTAACGTTAGCTCCAGCTGTAGTGTCCCCCGAGGCGGCACCATACAACTTCACTGCTTCCTTAGTAGTTTACTTAGGGTTCACGTCACGCCTGATGGTAGCCCCTATGGTCAAAAAGAGCCCGCTTCGTAACATAGAGAAGGCGACTTTATGAACGGGAAAGTGAACGTTATGTCAAAAAAAAACATACTAATATGTATCTCTGCGCATTTTGAAGTGGTTATACGGAAATTCAGGACCTTTTCTAGTGGGTATACGGTGTATACCTGCGTATCACGTAGACTACACCACTGTCTCTTGGAAATGCTTCACAAAGCCATTTAGCCAGTGGTGTAGTCTAGTTTATTCTAGTGGGTATACGTGCGCACGTATGTGCACGCTAGCGCGCGCGCACACACACACACACACACACACACACACACACAGGCTCCCTTTCTGAAATGTTAACGTTAGCTCCAGCTGTAGTGTCCCCCTAAACGTCACGCCTGACAGAAGACCTTATGATCAAAAAGAGCCCGCTTCGTAACACAGAGAAGGTGACTTTATGAACGGGAAAGTGAACGTTATGTCAAAAAAAACATACTGACACGTATCTTTACGCATTTTTAAGTGGTTATACGGAAATTCGGGACCTTTTCTAGTGGGTATACAGCGTATACCCGCGTATCACGTAGACTACACCACTGCATTTAGCAAACTGCTTCTTGAACTGGGCTTTCCCAACCACATCATCACCATAGCACACTAACAGCTGTTGGATGTGATGGATTTGGGCCATGCTTTTGACATAACATGGCAGTGTGTGTACTTGGCACAATTAGCAGATGCCTTTTATACTTCCTCTTCTCCTGCTTGAAGACAAAACACATCCAGCTGAATGGTTCTTGATCTTAATGATCTCCTTAAATTCTTTGGAACACAGGAGGGGTTCAATCTGAGTGTAGTGCCACTCAGACCACCACAAAGCAGCATGCAGGTAGATTGAACCGACAGGACACTTAATGGAGTCACTCTCTCAGCCTAGGTCATCAAAGCTTTACTGAATGATATTTCCTTCAAAGAGGATTGCTGTACATGCTCATATGGTTGGGGCGCCACACACCTTAGCCAGGCCCAGGTGCCATAGCAAGCCAAGCCTTTCCATGGAGTGTACTACCACCAGATAGCACAGACGACTGACATCAAGAAATACTGTTACTATTAGCTGGAAAAGCTGGAATGAAGGACAGCACTTTGGCACTAATCGGAGCAAGCAATTAGCACTGAGTCAGTCGAAGCAGGGATCTATGACATCAGACAGAACATCAGCTCCAGAGGCTGACACAGTCCAGCTCATAATGAAAAGGTGTACGATGTGAGTGGGAAGACTAAGCAACACAACCAAGTTGCAGGGAATGTGTGGAAGAACATCTGTGCTTAATATAGGTCGGATCCCACCAAGTCCAGATGGGAGACTCTGCAAAGGGTGGTTGGGAGTGACAGAGCTAAGACCCCGTGGGACTTGCTGCTGTAGAAGTATTGGGGACTGAAACAGGAACTGGAAAAAATTTGAAAGTGAAGGCAATGATAGTTGCACTTGGGGTTGTGACCCCCAAACTGGGAGAGTGGCTCCAACACAGTCCAGGAACAACAGCTCCGTCTTGATGAGTGCAGTTTAGGAACCGCTGGGATACTGTGGAGAACATTCACACTCCCAGGTTTTCGATAGGGAACTTGAGAACACACTATCCATATTAAAATAGGGAAATTTATTTGTATGAATATATCCTTTCTGTCTTTCTATGACGGTTTGGTCTTGTTAAAGGAATCTAATGTATTCAGAGGAGCTTTGCAGCTTCTATTTGTATAAGAAAATCAATTTCCAGAGTTGGGCAGAACCTTTGGCTCCTGCCTCTGTCAGATAAATTTCAGTCCAAGGTTTCAGTTTGTTCACTGGACGAGGAAGCACCTGCTGTGGTGAAGGCTGTTTCCTGTCTGTTATATAAATATTAAACAGTCAGGATGTCACAAGCCACAAGTCCAAAATTCATACACATTATTTGGTGTTATGATTGCCCCTTGTAAAAGATTTCACAACTAATTTATTTTAACAATATATTTGTCATAACATACTCTCTCAACATATGTCACACTCTCTGAATATATGTCTTTGTGTATTAATATATTTAAGACAATGACAAGACAATTTGGCACTTATAAGATCATCTATTGTCCATTTGCTGTAAGCTTTGCTGCCTCTGAAGTGGTGTATCTGAACTGTGATGTGTTTGAATCGCATCAGGGTTACCTGTTGTTGTTTCCAGTGTTTAAAGATAAACCCGGACAGATAAACCCGATTGGACTATTTGGTCTGCTAGTAGTACTGCATGTGGAGTTTTGTAGAATCAGTCTTTGAACTTGTGTTCTTTTTAATATTTAAAATCTGATGTCTGCTGATCCTAGTCTCAGTAGGTACTGACAGTCTTAGATGCAAGTTTCAAAATATTTCAGGATGAGCATGGTAAAGTACAGAACCATGTAAAATAAATGTACCATGCCATGGTGTCAGTCAGTATCAGTCCCCTGCATCATGGTTTTGAGAAAGACTTGATTTTGTGAATATTTTCCCCTTGTTTATGAATGGCTTCAGGCAAGTGAGGTTTTTGTCATAGCATATATCACTGTGGGTAGCCCCCATACACAGTGACACACACTCATACAAAAACCTTCGTCTGATGCGTGGTCCGGGTGCACTGAATAACTTTTATTTACTACAGTTTTTAGAGGAGTAAATCTAATAAATTTTGCTCCAATATTCAATATTTGGTCCACCTTCCTTGGTAGTTCTATGATGGATTTTTCTTCAAAATCACTGAGTTTTTGCTAGTGTGAAAATCATGCAATTTACATCATAATCTACGGGTTGAGAAAATATTCTCACAATTGAAATACTATGTCTGTTGATCTCATAAAGGGCTGTTGTAACCACCTGAATAAGTAAAAAAAAAAAAAAAAGAAAAAGAAAAAGAAAAAAAAAACCTTTAAAGATTGTCTTAAAACAGCTCTGCTTTAATGAATTCCTAAAAAAAATCAACATTTTTAAAAGGTTTTCAGTCAGCAGCAGGTTAGAGAAATTTAACAGAAACCAGTTGAAGGAAGCATTCTAACTCACTCACTTGTTTTCAGTGTCAGTGCCGTTTATTTCCCTGAGAACAGTGGAAGGAGGTTTTTGTCATTAGCTGTATCACTGTGGTTGTTATAGTATGCACTGTGATAGAGCGCTGTACAAAAACCCCACCCTGTGCTTTGACCAGCCGCTGTCAATGTAACAATAACATTAACATTAACAATGCTATTACTACTAAGAATAACAATAACAATAATATAACTACTGCATTGCTCAATTAAAAATAAAAAGAAACACATATACTCATTTGGAAAATATTTCCTCAGACAAACTGTTTCAAAGTTTCTGCACCTTGACTACAAAGGCTCGGTCATCGTTAGTCTTCATCCTGGTGGGAATCTTCTGGTAATATTTGTAATAAAAGTGCATGCAGCAGTGTTATCAGTTGTATGACATATTGTCCAAATCCAAACGACAGGCCTCAGGAAAACTGTCCACCGACAAGTTTTCCTCTAGCACAATGATTCATAGCTGCCAGTGGACCAGTGGACCAGTGGACCAGTGGACCATTGAACCAGTGGACCAGTGGCCATGGAGCGATTCAGTTCAGTCTGAACTGAATTATGTCATTTACATTTCATAGTGAGACTGGCTGCACACTGATTTAGGCACAGCTTGCTGAGTCTGTAATGAGATTTGAAATGCGTCCTCCACTAGTGACGGCCTCTGCCTCTTGTGAGGTTTTTGTAACGGTGTGTTTCACTGTGGCCATCCCAGTACACAGTGATACATGACAGTACAAAAACTGAAGCTGCTCCAGTATGTCGCTCCCACAGGTTCTGCTTCGAGAAACAGACTAAAACAACTGCTCATTTCCTCCTAAATCATTAGAAATAATTCAAATAAAAAAAGAAAAATACTATAGGGTGACCATTACAAAACATTTTTGTATTGATGAATTATTATGATTATTTGTGTGCTTATCTTCAGTGTCACTATGATATTTTATTGGCATATTATAAATATGTTATTAATGATGCTAATTACTTTCCTTTTTAATGTCATTTGAGAAAAGCCATAAACATGTCATGTCATAAACATAATCTTGTCAATTAATAAATTTAAGTTCATTTTATAAAATTGTATATTTGGAGTGACTTTTTTCAATGCTGTAAATTTAATATGTTTGAACGAAAAATATGTCAGATTTTGTGTTTGTAATTGCACTATGCTATACAATGATGATCCTGCTTTATATCTGTGTTTTATTCAAGTTGCAGTCATTCATGTTTAGCTTTGTTTTTCTTGCTGTCTGCCCTCTGACTCCACATAGTTTTTGTTATGGCATGTAACACTGTGTACCCCACCCCGTATGGCACAGTGACACATGGCATGTCAAAAACCTCCCCACTCCTACAAGAGATATGTCTTTTCTGGAGTTTGGACAAAGACAGAGATTATTGTTTTTACAAAACATTCAGTGGAGAAAAAGCGATCTCAAGTATTTGTGTCTGAATAGTTTACATAATTTAAATAATATATGCCTGACAATATGATGAATAAAGTTTGATAAAAATTTGTCCCCCCAGCAAACAATTGAAAGTTAAACATATTCGTTATTGTTCAAAGTACAATTTGTCAAATCTAAAAAAAAAAAAAAAAAAATGTATCAAAATTATATTATTATTCTGTTATATTGTAATATAAGAATTATGACTGTGAAATTTCAACACTGACCTTAATGTGTGCCCTATGCATGAGCAGACACTAGTAACTTTTTTTTTTTTTTTTAAGGATGAGATGAAGGCAAAATTTTAATTGAGAAACCAGCCTAATGGAATCATCTGTGCATGTTAATGCAGTCAGTGACTTGTCTTGGTAGCATAAGCCTTTTTATCACTGAACCACTGCCACAACTGAAGCAAATCTGGATTTTACTGGACAGTAATCTTATCTATGAATAAAAGTATACATCAGTTAATTTAATGCATTAACTGTTTGTTTTTACATTGTTTTCTTTTAAAAGTCCAAGTATTGCAAAGCACTAATTTCTGTGTAGTTCTTCCAGCTTTCTGACTGAGAGCAGGGACGTGACAGCGGCTGGTGGTTTTTGTCATGGCATGTCTCACTGTGCCGCTGCCACTCCATAGTAACCACAGTGACACATGGCCTGTCAAAAACCTCCCACACTTGCAACTGAACACTCACTCAAGGTCCAGCAGCAACACAAACATTTCTGTTTCTTTACTTTTGCTAAATCAGGAAATAATTTTTACATGACATTCAGTCGAGAGCTGTTTCTGTGTGTTTGTGTGTGTGTGTGTGTGTGTGTGTGTTAAGATTTAAAAAGCAGCAAACGTCTCAAAACATAACCACAGCAGTTACACTGATGCACGGAGATGAGCGACAACATCACAGTGTGTCTTTGTTACAAATCATTAATATTTACTGCATAATAATAATAATAATAATAATAATAATAATGATGATGATGATGATGATGATGATAATAATAATAACAATAATAACAATAATAATTATTATTATTACGTTCTAACCCAGTTGTCACATTTATATGTGTTGACACAAAACCGGCTTGCTTGGCAAACTGGGTTAAAAAAAATTCTTTGTGTGTGTAAATGTATTTATTGAATAGTCTTCGAAGCATATTCATCATTTTAATAACACCTATTTTGACAGAAATCTATAAATGTATCTGTAAAATTCAGTTGACGGCAGAGAGTGGAAACTTCTGGTTTCTGACTCACATGGTTTTTGTCATGGCATGTAATACTGTGCCATAACTCCAGCTACCAGTATAACCACAGTGACACACAGCCTGTCAAAAACCTCCCGACACACTGAAGACACTGCACAGTGTGGTCAGTGAAACATTTTTATGTATGTATGTATTTATTTATTTGTATTAGGAGAAAGTGACAGAGTCTGTCCTTAAAAACATACAAAACAAAAATAAATTAATAATAATAATAATAATTACATTCATTTGTAGCATTGTAAAAATAATGGAAAACGAACCAATTCTTTTCAGTCAGATCTCAAATAATAAATAAATGAAAAATATGAAAAAGTAGCTCACATGTTTTGACAAATCAGTATAGGAAACTTTTAATGGAAGTAAGAAAAAATCTGATCCAAATAATAATTGTAATTTCTCTGCTCATTCCCATGTCTTGTGGTTATACTAAAATGTAGCCACGATGCTAACTGTGAATGTCTGAGTTTGCACAGGTGAAAGCTTTGCTGCTTTATTCTAACCCAGTTGTCACATTTATATTAGGGTTGGGAACGATAAAGCAATATGACCGGATAACTGCTTTTACAGGCGAGGGATACGGCTGTGTCGGTAGCAGACTCCTCAGTCGATATGGATCAGCCATGAATCCTCAAACGAATTGATTGTAGAGTTTTGGATCGGATAACGCGAGACTAGGAGTCGGCTGCCTGAGGCTTTACAGTTTTCATCTCTAAAACAACGTGAGAGCTCATGAAACGACTCTCACGCTCCGTAGCGTTACGTTCCCAACCCAAAACTTACAGCATAACAACTAGTAACATGGCTGACAACGTCGACGAAAAACAAAACAAAAAAAAAATGGATGTCAATTTTGCCAACAGCAGCAGCACCGACACCAGTGCCAGCTTGACCGGTGGAAATAGTGTTTTATGTTTGCTTTTCTTTTTCTGGACTAATATTTGCCACTATTGACAATTTAAGCCACAGGATATTTGTCATTTTTGGAGGGGCTTTGCACTATTTATTTATTGCTATAGTGAATTATGTTCTGTTTTTATACATATACATTTTATTTTCTGATCCCATCCAACAAAATGATGTTCATTTAGCAAGTCTTTGTTTGTCATTGACATACATTGACATGGGATTTTGTTGTTGTTTATTTTTGACAGTGCCATAAAGCAACAATGCTCGGGGATATGTGGTCTTCTACATGTTTGAAAATACTGTAAGAATGTCATGTTATAGAACTGGCTTCTTTATGATTAACGTCTACATCAACAAATGTTAACTATCGAGTTGTTTTTACACTGTTTCGAATTGTATCGAATCGTTCTCTATTAAAAATATATCATTTTTGAATCGAATCGTAACACGTGTATCTAGATATGTATTGAATCGGCCTCATGCCAGAGATTCCCAATTTATATGTATTGACACAAAACTGGCTTGCTTGGCAAACTGGGTTAAAAAAAGGAAATCTTTGTGTGTGTAAATGTATTTAGTGACTGGTCTTGGAAGCATATTCATCATATTTCTACTGCCAGAATTGTATAAAATCTTAATTTAGTAATACTTACTTTGATAGAAACCTATAAATCTATGTATATGACGGCAGAGCAGTGGAAATGTCTGGTTTCTGACTCACATGGTTTTTGTCATGGCATGTAACACTGTGCCACCCCAGCTAGAATAACCACAGTGACACACAGCCTGTCAAAAACCTCCCACGTTTCAACGGCGTCACTGTCCAGTTTGGTCAGTGAGAGGAGTTAAATAATCTGTTAATTTAATTTGAATTACAAAATATTTTACGAGAGATTCAGAGGAAAACTATTCAGTGTGTTTTTGTGTGTGAGTGTGTGTGTGTACATACAAATTTAAAGACCAACAGAGAATGTATCCAAGTCAAACAATTTAAAATGAAATCTGTGAACTACCAAAACCAGGGAAAAACTGAATAACAGACATGAATAAAACATCATGAAGAGAGTCATTTCTCTTATTTACTTTTTGGTAATCTATAAAAAATATCAAATAAATAAATAAATAAATAACTAAAATAAATAAATAAATAAATAAATATTTTATAGAAAAATCACCTGTGATGACTTATAGTAAATTTGTCCTCTCTGTGCTAGCAGCTCAGAGTTGGCAAACATATTGATTATTGTCTACACCACATCATGTCAAGTCTAAGTAAAACACCTTTAAAAACTCTTAATGTGTGCTGGAAGCAAATGATCAAGACAAAGGTCTTTGAAATAGAAAGAAAGAAAGAAAGAAAGAAAGAAAGAAAGAAAGAAAGAAAGAAAGAAAGAAAGAGTAAATTCTCATCTTTGGGCTGAGACAGACACAAACATGCCCGCAGCTGCACTCGTGTCTTGGTATCTGGAAAAATACAAATTACAAATACATGTTCATTAATTATAGTACAATATACTGGTTCAAATCATGTATTTATAGCTGCATTCACTAGTACTGGAAAGTGGATCATGTAGACTAACAATATTATAATTACAGAGTGTTGAATACACACATGGTGGAGCTGTGCTGCGGCTTGCTGAAAAAGACGTAGCATTACACATTACAGCGGTCCAGATCATGTTGATTCAAAGCGATGACACAAGATTAGACATAATTCTGTCATCACTGTAAAAATAAGACAAAACACATCAGTGGGAGTAGAAGCTGTTATGGTTTAATGCTGATTTGCACCATCACCTTACAACATTAAGAGTCCTCCTCTGATTCTTGATGATGTGATGAGATCAGCTGACAAATCATCTTCTGAGCCACTCCAATGTGCTGCTGCTGCAGCTTTCTCCACTAGATGCCGGTCTTCACCAGCACTTGGACTTCTGCTCTTCAGCTGGCAAAACCTGGCACATAAACCAAAGTGTCCCACTGCCACAACAAGAAGTTGGTCTAATAAAACGCTGTCAGTCAAGTCAATCATCTTTAGGGGCAACAGGTGCATAAGCTGAAGTGATTCATTTCAGGATCAGCATGAGCACATGGTGAGTAGATACTCAGTCGGGAGAAGAGGTTAAGGTCAGAGGATGGGCTTTCTTGCTCTCTGACTCTGTCAGGGGCTGATTTATAGATAGATAGATAGATAGATAGATAGATAGATAGTCAGATAGACAGATAGAAGCAGGTTCTGGATGTGTCATGACCAAAAGACACAATTGCATTCCCTCATACAAACACTGTAATATATACACACATACAATATCATCAGCACAGATAATGTAAGACATAACACACACACACACACACACACACACACACGTCTCCTAAAATTATAGTTTGTAAACTGATAGTGTATTTTTTATTGTAGTCCTGTATCCACATTTGCACTTGATCCCAACACTGGATCCATACTGCAGGCTGTCTATTCATGCTTTGCTCTTGTCAATAAACTGTCAAATCAACGCTAACCCTAAAGCAAGACACTGGGAGAGTGAATGAAAGGGGGAAAAGAAATATGAGTTAATGACCTGCCATTTCTGTGCATTTTCATTTAGAAATAATTTGTCAATTCAGTGAAGTGGTTGATTGTTGATCAATTAAACTTGTGAGGAAAAAAGAAGATGGGTGATTATGTGATTTACTCCAAAAGCCCTGCAGAAGTCATTTAGATCTCTCTGGTAAATGTCTGTGGAGGTTTAGAGTGCTGCTGGACACATCTTCAGTCAGGGTGAAACGGCTTTGAAAGGATTCTCCCAATCCACTCCAGAGCTTTCCCTGGCCGCTGCCTCACCCAGTGTATATAGTACTTTGTCATGTCAAACCCAGACATGGTACATGACATCTTCACTGAGTCTCCTGGTCTTTTCACCTGAGAGGGAGTCTGGTCCAGTCTGATCTCACTCCACACTCCTGCAAACAATGAAAATGTGATCATCAGACATCAGAGGGTGAATCTCTGCTGAGATATTGACCAGAGAAACGTTTTCACTTCAGAACTGTTTTCATACCATGTATAGTGACGAGAGAATAAAGTCCAGATGATAGTGTGGTCCATCATGTAGTACACCCTGCAGTGAAGTGCTTTCTGATCAGTGTCTTTCTCCCCTCTGTAAAACTGGCCAAATGTGTGTGTGTATTTAAGGAGTGAGGACTTTGCATAGACCTCCCTCTGCAGGTTTAAATAGGGAACATATCAGATGGATTATCACTGCTTCTTAGTGACAACTGTCATGTTACAGCTTTCCAACAATTTTAGAAAAATGCTCTGACAGCAACACTGAAAAACAGTAAAATCTGTAATGTTTGTCATCGGAGGCATTGTTTTTTTTTTTTTTTTTTTTAAACATTTCAACCAAAAATATTTCAAAATTATAAGTGTAATTTGACTGAAAAACAGTTGCTATATGACATTATAAGTTTGTGTAGGTGTGGTTGCACAGAAAAAGAAAACTAGTTTGGAGTAAATTTGAACATATTCGGAAGTAATTTTTATGTTTACATCTTTGTGTTATTATTATTGTTGTTGTTTGTTGTTGTTGATGATGATGATGGTGATGATGATTTTGTTGTTGTTAATTATTGCACTGTAACAAGAAAAAAGGAAATATGCATTTCCTCCTACGCATGAATCAGTAGAGCTACCTTGAAAAAAAAAGCACATTTTTGCACATTTTTTCTACATATGACTTATACAATAAAAACCTCCTTCCTGTACAAAGTGTAAAACAAGTTTCTCAGAATGAATGAGACAGAGACCCTCCACCCAGTGACCCACTACCTGCAAGCATACGACAGCCCACCTGTACTGATACTAACAAAACCCCACAAAGTTATTTTTTTATAAAACAAAAAAACAACAACAACAAAACAAATAAATTGACAGAAGCAAATATCAAAAATTAATCCACAATAAACACAGTAACCATACACAAAAATCTGTGGAGGGGCAAAAACAGCAGTGGCCAGCGCTCCTTTGAAACAGCAACAACTAAATCATGGCCGGCATCCTTTCCCTGTTCCAATAAACACAATTGCAATAGTTAAAATATCAAATGTAAAAGTATTAAACAAAACATAACAAAAATAGCTTAAACATACCTGGGGCCTGCAAGTTTTATGACAAAACCATTTATCTAAGGGGGATCTGGCACACACCTATGCTTTCAAGCAGCTCCCATTCCTGCAACCACCTGCATAGATGATGCACGCATTAAGGCAAGCCCCCAACAACACAATCACACAAGCCACACAAATGTGTACCTCAGTTGGAATCTGTGTCCCTCAAGTGTGGAGTCAGTGAGGCAAACCCTGCTGCTGGCTGCTCATAGCCACCTTTGAGAGCTCGGAGTGATTAGGCTCACCTGCAGACAATCATTGATTGCAGGGTGTGGCTAAACTAGAGACTGGGGATGAGAATCTACTCATCACACAAGCAACTGGACTGACAGCTGAGGATTTGATGGAGTTACAGCGACTGATGGTGAAAACACACTACAGTCTGCAGACCAGAGGCCTGTACCATAAAGCTGGATTTCAGCTTAGCGAGCTAACTTCAGGCTTAACCCTGGCTTTTCTGTACCATAAAGGTGGCTTACTTTTTATCGGGCTGCGTTGCCGTGGTAACGTATGCTGAACACCTAACCTGCTCCGGAGCAGGTTAAGTTGAGGATAAGAGCTCAGCAGGTAGAAAAGCCCCACCTACTGACCAATCAGCTCTCTGGGAAAATGGCCTGCCCATTTTCCCTTTCTTCTTCTTTTATAAAATTAAAATTAATACATTTTACAATTCTTCTTGTTTTTTTTTTTTTTTTTTTTTTTTTTTTTGTTTCTCATGACTGCACTGTCCAACCAAAAATTGATCTTGTAGACTGATGTAGCCTAATGTTTTTTTTTTTTTTTTTTTTTTTTTTTAATGTTTATGAAAATAAATTAGGGGAATTTAATTCAGAGGGTTAAATAAAAGTTTGATAAAATACACGCCAGCCTCTGGGCTCCTTTAGGTTTCCATTAGTTTGCTCATATTTAGTATTTAGGGAGTCTGCCCTGAGAAGTCCACATGAGAGTTGATGCTAAATGTTTTACTGTCTTTAAGTGACAGTGAAATAATATTTTAACCAGCAGAATAATCACGAGGCGTTAGATGCTTTATAAAATGAAATATCAAAACCAGTTGAATCAAAGTGACGATTCTGACGAAACTCAAACTGAAGGCAGCGGTCCAGCGAGGGTCGCCCCTCACTGTTAGAGAGGGCCAGTTCCTCTGCGGGAGTGTATGGCTGAGTGGGAGACACATTCATTTATTGAACACGCACGTTACTGTAGTCAGTTCTACTCGTGCCGTCATGGTGTGGAAGTCAGATTATAATCCCACTAATTTACGCATTGACACAGACGGCGATTTTTTGCCAGCATTCCTTGCGGCTTTTGGCAGCTGCAACTGTGTTGCTTTTTGCCTGGATTATTGATTTATATTCCTCGTATTTATTAATGATTATTGTCTACTCCTCGGTTGTGACGTGTGCAGCTCGGGTAGATTTTTCCATGTCTGCGATTGGTCGCATGCAGCAAACTCCGCCCTTTTTATGTGAGCGCGCACAGATCTAGATTGGAAAGCCTGGGTTGAATTAGTGAGTTGATAGCCGGCTTTATGGTAACGAAAATCCTGAGTGCTGATGTCTCGTTAAGTGAAGCCAGATAAGTAAGAGAAAGCCCGACTATGTTAATCCAGCTTTATGGTACAGGCCTCAGGACTCACCTGTTCTAATAAAAACACTGGACCCAGAGTGTGTACAGGTCACTTAGTGAGATTCATCATAGCACACCAGTTAGTGGGCTTTTCTCCTTGTACTTTGTTCCTTCTTTGTCTCAAATCCAACAAGCCCAGAAGCTGCCACTGGACACAGAGGATGAATTGGGAATCTACATTAAATAAAACCTGTTGAAGTGGTAGTTACTTGCATCATGCATCATAAATTCTTATAATTATATCAGTGTGCTGTATCAAATGTGTTTCAATACCATTTAGTAAATAAGCATAAAGTCACCACTGTGTTAAAATGCATGATGTTAACTAACGCAGATTCACAGTCTTCAGTCTTCAGACTGTTCATCTGGAGATACAGCTGCTGTCTGCTGTTGTCTCTGGAGATGGTGAACCGGCCACGGACTGACTGGGAGTAGTAGGTGCTGCCACTATTATGTGTGATAGTTGCAATCCACTCCAGTCCTTTTCCAGGAGCCTGTCTGATCCAGCCCATCCAGGAGCTGCTGAATGTGAATCCAGAGGCTGTGCAGGTCAATCTGTGGGACTCTGCAGGCTTTTTATCCACTGGTTCAGATTGTGTCAGAGTCTGACCATCAACACCTGGCAACACAAAACAGAAAAGCATCACATGCATGAAGTACGGATTTGAATGAAGACGCTGTCAAATCCAGGTGAGTGAAAATGTTGACCTGCCCAGCAGAGAGTTAAAAGCAGCAGTCCTGTCCTATAGCCCATCATGTTCAAGTGTGTGGCCACTGTTGTCTGTCATCCTCTCTGCAGTCACATAAGTAGAGATGGGAGACATCAAAGTTTTGCATTGACTCCTCCTCACAGGGAGGGACGACAGCACTGCAGTGGATTAGTCTCTCAGTCATTTTGTACAATTTAAGAATGAATGTTTATTTTGCAAAGGGACTCTTAGGATTGGATTTAATCTGGATGAAACATGGATTTTTGTAGAACCCCAAGGTAAATACTTTTCAAGTTTTTTTTTTTTTTTATTTTATTTATACAGCCCATCATCAGAAGCATCTTTCAGAGAATAAGAAAAGTTGTAATTAGTCAGCAACTAATCATACAACACAATGATGTGTTATCATATCATGCAAATACAGCATTCCATTACATACTGTGCTACAATAAAAGGATTTATTACAATTGAATAAATTAGCCTCCCACCAGTATTTTTTTGATCAACTTTGATTGAGAATGAAGACCAAATATATATATTTCAATATTCATTATCATTTTGCCTCTTCATCAGAGAAGTGGCCTTCAATGTGTTAGTGGTGTGAGGCTGCCTCCTCTGGTGGCTTCATGTTCCAAGTGTTCAGGGACTGAGGGGTTTTTGTACAGCTCTACCAATGGTTTGTGTCACTGTGGATCTCTGGCACAATAATACACAGCAGTGTCTTCAGGCTGCACATTCTGTCCAGTTAGAGTCACTGTGTTGCTGGAAGAGGCTGTGGACAAACTGAACTTGTTTTTCAGTGAATCTTTGTAGCCTGTGCTGCTACCCTGAACCCATCCAATCCACTCCATTGCTTTCCCTGCAGGCTGTCTGATCCAATTTGTGGAGGAGCCAGTAACAGAATAAGAGACCTGACAGGTGATGGTCAGAGTTTGACCTGGCTGGACAGTCAGAGACGCTGGCTGTGTCAACGTGTAACATTTCACACCTGTGGAAAACAAAAAAATATTTTTTTTAAAAAATCAAAGTATCCAGGTACATGGCACCAGAAGAGCTGCTGGTTTTGTAAATGTGATGTCAAATCCAGAGACACTCACAGGATCCAGCAGCCAGCAGCAGCAGCAGAGCTACAGACAACATGGTTTGTGTTGAAGCTGAACTGGTGGGAGCTGCTCTTCCTCTTTTCTCTCAACTTCCAGCCTCATATCAACTCTTTATAGCAGAGGAACCAGGAAGGACACTTTGCATACAATTAAACATACGACTGAAGAGGATCTACTCAGCAGTGGATCTAAATTGAAGTCATTTTGTCTCTAGTCTTACAGCCGTCTAATCTAATTGTGTCTTTGTCTGCAATAATGGTCAGTGTGTGATTCATTGTTTTCCACCTTTTTCTCTTTAATCAGTTCCTGTTCTGGTAACAACTCATATCCTGTTGGATAGTTCTAGTTGTATGGAAGCCTGTCAAGGATACAATTCCAGTGCTACTAAATCTTTATTAATATCACACCAACATGTCCACTGAAATTTGTTGTTCTCGATTTTTTCACTTGAAATGATTTGACATGATTTGATCTTAATTTGAAAACATGCAGATTCATATTTACTGAAAGAAAATTCCTTTTTATCTTGTAAATGTCCTATATTCATTTGTTTGAAGATAAAGATTTGACAAATATGGAAATTGTCAACACATATCACTGTGGTCAAGTTATGATCATGTTGTAGTCTGAGTATTAAACTCTAGCCAGTCTTTATGCTCCAAGGCTCCAAAGTCATTTAAGACTCATGAGAAACCTGGAGCTGAAGGAAGAGACAAACATTTGCTGCCCTCTAATGTTTCAAAGAAGAACTGCAGCATGATTTCTACTACAAAATAATGTCACTCACTTTTCACTCCATCATATACAGAGACGGTTGTGGTTGAAATTTGTACAGAAATGCCCTTTACTTATATTTTGAGTGATGCTTTCAGTGACCAAAGTGTTGTCCTCCTTTTGGTAGTTTTGTGAAAAAGCATCATCGTGATTTGATCACTGAATTTTTTTCATGAAATATTTAGGAAATATCAAATTATGTTTATGATGAGTTCGGATCATTTGTTGTAATTATTTGCTATGAATTCTTTTTCTTTTTGTAAACATACATTTAAAGCTTTCAGTGCTGTTCAGATGTAGGAGTGTTGTTGATCTGACAGAGCAGTGAGGATGAGGACTGGAGGATTTTGTCCAGCTGCTCCACCAACTCCAGTCACTGTGGCTCTCTAGCACAATAATAAACAGCAGAGTCTTCAGTCTTCAGACTGTTCATCTGGAGATACAGCTGCTGTCTGTTGTTGTCTCTGGAGATGGTGAACCGGCCTTGGACTGACTGGGAGTAGTAGGTGCTGCTGCCACTGCTGGTGATACCAGCGATCCACTCCAGTCCTTTTCCAGGAGCCTGTCTGACCCAGACCATCCAGTAGTCACTGAATGTGAATCCAGAGGCTGTGCAGGTCAATGTGTGGGACTCTGCAGGCTTTTTAACCACTGGTTCAGATTGTGTCAGAGTCTGACCATCAACACCTGGCAACACAAAACAGAAAAGCATCACATGCATGAAGTACGGATTTGAATGAAGACGCTGTCAAATCCAGGTGAGTGAAAATGTTGACCTGCCCAGCAGAGAGTTAAAAGCAGCAGTCCTGTCCTATAGCCCATCATGTTAAAGTGTGTGGCCACTGTTGTCTGTCATCCTCTGTGCAGTCACATAAGTAGAGATGGGAGACATCAAAGTTTTGCATTGACTCCTCCTCACAGGGAGGGACGACAGCACTGCAGTGGATTAGTCTGTCAGTCATTTTGTACAATTTAAGAATGAATGTTGTGCAAATGGACTCTAAAGATTGGATGTAATCTGGATAAAATTTGGATTTTTGTAGAGCCCCACGATGAATACTATTCAAGTTTTTTTTTTTTTTTTTTTTTTTTTTAAATTTATATATCCCATCATCACAAACATCTGTCAGAGGATAAGAAAAGTTGTAATTTTTCAGCAACTAATCATACAACACAATGATGTGTTATCATATCATGCAAATATATCATTCCATTACATACTGCGCTACAGTACAATGGTTTATTACATTTAAATAATTTAACCCATCAATTTTTTTCTTAAATCAACATTGATTGGGAATAATGACCAAATAAATATATTTTGAATTTGAAACATTTTGCCTTTTCATAAGGGAAGATGTCTTGAATGTGTTAGTGGTGTAAGGCTGCCTCCTCTGGTGGCTTCATGTTCCAAGTGTTCAGGGACTGAGGGGTTTTTGTACAGCTCTACCAATGGTTTGTGTCACTGTGGATCTCTGGCACAATAATACACAGCAGTGTCTTCAGGCTGCACATTCTGTCCAGTTAGAGTCACTGTGTTGCTGGAAGAGGCTAAGGAAATACTGAACTTGTTTTTCAGTGAATCTTTGTAGAATTCATAGCTAGTATATTTGCTCCCAATCCACTCCAGTCCTTTCCCTGCAGGCTGTCTGATCCAACCTGTGTAATAGGTGCTAACAGAATAAGAGACCTGACAGGTGATGGTCAGAGTTTGACCTGGCCGGACAGTCAGAGACGCTGGCTGTGTCAACGTTTCACATTTCACACCTGTGGAGGAGAAAATATTCAACATATCAGTGTATCTGACAGTGGAATAATAATAAAGAAGTGGTGCAGTGTGATGATAGAGTGTGTGTTTGTCCCTCAAAGAGACTCACAGGATCCAGCAGCCAGCAGCAGCAGCAGAGCTACAGAGAACATGCTTGGTGTTGAAGGTCAACTGGTGGGAGCTTCTCTTGGTCTGCCTCAGCTGACAGTGTGATATCAAGTGTTTATAGCAGACTAGAAGGAAGTCAGCTTTGCATACAGCACAACACTCACATCACATAAAAGGAGGATGGGCTGTTGGATCACATGTATTTAAAGCAAGGTTATTCAGCTTAAGATGGCTCAGGGGCCATGCAGCAAAATTCAGCTGTGTCCAAGGGCCACAAGCTAAAAATGTCTGTCCTATTTTGGACGTTTAAACAATAATTTTTCACTGGCTACATGACTGATCTAAAATTTATGAAATATACCGAAAACTGCTACATTTCCATTCAAGGCCAAACCTCAATGAATAAAATATTCTTATGCAATGATTAATGATGAAATGATCAAGTCACAAAAAAATTAGACTTTATTCTCAAAATGTGAACAGAATGGGCAGCTTGCTCAGAGGTTAATACTGAAATTGGTCCACATCACACTCCCTTGAAACATAAATTAAAAGGCTTCATTCACAAAATGTGAACAGTGATATGTGATACTTCTATCTTTCTTTTTGGTTTGGAATTGTAACATCAACCACTAAAGCCCGACTTATACTTTGTACTACATAGCTGAGGTACAAGCCCACACCGGTTGCAGTGTACATCAGCTGTGCAAGGTGAGGCACGCCCACTTCTGGTCAGAAGGTCAAAACAGGTTCATGACATCAGCTCAATAGCCTATGCATTATCTCCCTCTTGTGGTTACTGATAGAAATGAAGTGTCCACAGACTGAAAGTAATAATTAATAATGATAAGTAATATAATAGTAATATAATAGTAATATAGTAATAAGTAACAATTAGTGAGCAAAATAATATTTAAATATATATAAATAATATATGAATAATATTTTCTATACAGGGTGTGCATAAAGTCTTTTTACAATTTTACAAATTTATTACAAAATCAAACAGATAGACAAATCATTGGAAATTATTACAAAATAAGGAGTAGATATTGAAGGTTTTTTTTTTTTTTTTTTTTTTTTTTGCCTCATTTAATACACTTCTACCTGGGCACCATTAGTTGCACAAAGCACATCAAGACGGTACTTGATTTCTTGCCATGTTTTCATGCCAGAGCCTCATCAATGGTGGCAATGGCATCAGTGATCTTTTGCTGAAATACACAAATGCAAAGTGATTAAAAACTTTGATAACCACTGAGTACATTGAACAAATCTGACTAACATATCTCATCAATTCCTTTTGTAATAGAATTTTTTTTTTTTTAATTGTAAAGAGACTTTGTGGACACCCTGTCTGACAGTGGTGGGCCGCATAAAAATGACATATGGGCCACATGCAGCCACCGGGCCGCAAGTTGCGTAGCCCTGATTTAAAGCATGACTTGCCAATTATTGTCTTAAAAAATAAGAAAGAAAAAATTTTTATTCACTCAATCTTCAAGCAATTTGCTTTGTATTTACACCATAAATTGGAAACCAAGCCAGGCTGAATTATCTTTGCATACTTTGGATCAAGGATATAAACTTAATTACAAAGAAAAAAAAAAACAGAAGTGATGCTGCTAAATGCTCACACACATTTTAAAAATCACCAATTTCTTTCGCAATTCAAATGCCAACCAAAAGTTTTGAAACATTTTTATAACAAATAATTTAAGCAAAATATATCAATCAAATTATTCACTACTACAGGAGAAGGTTAAGCATGAGTTACAGAGGTGGGTAAATTTATCTATATCATTCATTGGTAGGGTAAATATCATTAAAATGGGTGTTATACAGAAGTTCATGTATTTGTTCCAGTCAATCCCAATACAATGTCCTGCCAAAATGTTCACAGAAATAAATAAAATGATTTCTAAATTCGTATGGGCCTGCAAAAATGTCAGAGTAAAGGTAGCAACATTACGAGCTCCAATATCTAAAGGAGGCTTAAACTTGCCAATTTTTAAAATATATTACCTGGTGTCGCAACTACGGGCAGTATGGTTCTGGCTTCAGATGATGCCATAAATCCAACCTGGATAACCATAGAACAACAGATGGTTGATCCTATCTCTTTGAGCTCAGTCCCATTTATAGGCTCACTAAAAAACTCACATAAATTTACCAAAAACCAGATTGTGTGTCATACTTTTGAGTGTTGGAAGGAAAGCCATAAAATATTGGGATTATGCAACATCTTATTCAAATACACTCCTCCAAGGAATAATCCCCGAGTCCCAGATGATCTACTAGACGGTATCACTGCCAGATGGAAAGAAAAAGGAATTAATAAAATAGGTGATCTTTGTAATAATAATATATTTGTGGACTTTACTTCTGTGAAAGATCTATATCAATTAGCAGGGGTGGACATTTTTTGAAATTTCTGCAGATAAGGAGCTGGGTCAAACCAAACATTATTAGGAACTATCCTACTATATCGGTAACTCCAATCGAAAAAGTTATTTTGAATACAAAGTCACAAAAAGGATTAATCTCAAAGTTATATAATGCTATGAAGAGTGGAAGAAATCATAACTCTGCTCAGCATAAACATGTGGGAAAGTGGGAAAGACGTTGGATATAATTATACGCTGGAAGAAAGGGAAGAACTACTGGAAAAGCACAAAAAACCCTGGTCAATACCAAACATAGACTTATGCAATTTAATATATTTCATCGTGTATATTATACCCTGCACAGATTCCATAAGTTCAACCCCAATACATCTTCTAAATGCCCAAGATGTAATGTAGATAATAGCGATCTCATTCACATGTTTTGGAGGTATATACCTTGGTCTCTTTTTGGAATAACATTTATGAATGAAATGAATGAATGAAAAAAAAAATATTTCGGTCATGTCATTTAAATTTACACTGTTTACCAGAAGAAATTAATAAATAAATAAACAAATAAATACACATTCTGTCAGTATAACTGAAAATAACCACAACCGAAAAGGCATAGGCTTATTTTGGTCTACCCTTCTTACCAGATCAGCTTGATCAGATCAAAATTAATCAGAACCTTAAACAAAATATTATAGCATTTTACACAAAAGATCCCAAATATAACTTCAGAATGGTATCAGAATCATCAAATACTTTTCTCATATTTTTCAAATACCTTATTTTTGAACAAGCGTTTAAATTCGGGGACTGACTGGCACATCTTCGATTCGTCATCTAGACCATTCCATAAATCCACACCCCTCACAGAAATACATTGATCTTTTATTTTGGTCCTGGATTTTATTTTCTCAATCATATGTTTCCCTCGGAGCTCGTATCTACATTCCTTTTTTTTTTAAAACATGCTGAATATTTTAAAGGTAACAGATTGTTATATGCCTTGTACATTATCAATGCTATTTTGTAGTCCACTAGGTCCATGAATTTGAAAGCCCTTAGTTTAATAAATAATCCATTTATAAATATCTGTTAGATATATCACAGAAAGAATTTACTCCACATCCACGCATATCATTATTAGGAGATGTAGAAATACTGAAAGATGTCAACAATGATGAAAAGAAATTAATACTATTAATGATGACAGCAGCGAAAAAATTAATCAACTGGAAATCCAATCATTCACCTCCAATTATACAATGGTGGAGAGAATTACTATCACATTGCATCCAGAAATAAAAAAAAACAAAAACAAACAAAAAAAAACAAACATGTATAGCATTGAAGGGCAACCAGCAAAGTTTAACAGGATATGGGGTAAACTTATCAATAACATACTAATAATAGAGGGACAGTTGTCGATATTAATGAATTAAGCTTTGTATGTGTTTGTTTTTGTTCTAGTTTTGTTTTTTGGATATTCTGACTTGTGACTATGATGGATTGTTGGTAACTGTGACAACTTGACCTGAGAAGATATGTACAATATAGGGAAGGGATGGGATAATGAAATGAAGAAGTTATTTCTATGTCTGTTTGTTTTTTTGACTGTATTGCCAAATGAAAAAACTCAATAAAGATATTTATATAAAAAAAGAAATGCACCACTTGAGTGCCACTACCACTTTTGTTGGACATATGTTTATATACAATGAAAAAAAGGCTATTCTGATTCTGAAAATAATGTAACTTTGTGGTCAAATTATGATTAAAAAAAA
The DNA here is from genome assembly GCF_902150065.1 of Myripristis murdjan. Lineage (NCBI taxonomy): Eukaryota > Metazoa > Chordata > Actinopteri > Holocentriformes > Holocentridae > Myripristis > Myripristis murdjan. The sequence goes on along the minus strand of NC_043987.1, from coordinate 33,444,948 downwards.
CTTTATCACTCATCTCATACCAAGTGATAACACAAGCACAGAAACTTAACAGTTATGCATTCAAAGCTTAATAGAGGAAAATACACATAAGATAAAGATATCTCAGATTAATCTTCTTGGATTGGCTTATATTTCAACATGCACTAAGATCTACACCCAGTACAACATGTGTTTGTGTGTGTGGTTGAGTGATGCAGTGTGCAGGGTTTTTGTGCAGGTCTGCTGGTGGTTTGTATCTCTGTGGGACAGCGAACACAGTAATACACAGCTGTGTCCTCAGGCTGCAGATTCTGCCCTTTCATAGTCACCGTTCCAGCAGAAGTGTCTCTGCTGTAGCTGAATTTGTTTTTCAGAGCATCATTTTGACGAAGAGTGCCGCCACCCCACTGATGGAAAATCCACTCCATTGGTTTTCCTTTACAGTGTCTGACCCAACCTGTTGCATAGTTGTCATTAGTCAAGGCATAGCCAGAGGGCTGACAGGTGATGGACAAAGACTGTCCAGGCTGCACAACCACTGAGTCTGGCTGGATCAGATCAATACTGTACACACCTGTGGAGACAAACATCAGGATGATCCACATCATTCATGTCACTCTGCAGCCTTTATGATGGGTTTATTAGTAGGAATCCACTGAAAGCTACTCACAGGATCCAGCTGCCAGCAGCAGTATCACAGCTCCAGAGAACATGGTTTATGTTGAAGCTGATCTGATGTCAGCTCTTCTGTCCTCTGACTGACACACACACACATTTCTCCTCCTTATTTGCTGAGACTCACACACTCATTTGCATGTTGAGGAGAAAAAGTGTGATCATTTAATTATATTTGAATCAACAGCATAGAAATAAATAACCTCACAATGACATACATTTACAATGTATGTGCAATTTCTTATCAAATTCTCACAATAGGAATACTTGTAATTTAGACAAAAATGAAATTTCATAATTAATTTTGTTTTCTGGGGCTTTCTAGTATAGTGATTCACTAATGATGAATTGACGCATGAGATGAAAAAAAAAAACAAAACATTTTTGTGCAGTTGTTCAGTGAAGTCAAACCACTGAGCTCACTAATTTAATACACAGTCTGCAGCCTTCACTGAAAATTTCCTCACAATGACAAACTAAAACATGTGCACTTTTGTGACATTACATTTTCACAATATGATTTTTTTTTTTTTTTTTTTTTTTTTTTTTTCACAGTCTTAACACAGCTATTTAGGTACTAATGCAAAGTTAAAGACACTATATACCAAGTAAGCCTACTGGCACCACTTTCTTCAAATATCACAGTATTCATGATCAATATATGATCAGTATATAATTGTTGCATTACATCATTGCCAAACTGTGTCTGTTAATAAACAAATGAATATGATGTTTGTAGCTCTGTGTCTCCAGGGGACAGAGTCTCTTGCTCACACAAACACACAGCTGCATCTTCAATCCACACACTCTGTCCTCTAAGTGTCTGTGTTGGACTGGATGTGTCTGTGGTCACACTAAACATTCTTGTCACTTTGTCATTATAATGGAAATCAGACTGATTGATTTATGTTTTTAAAGAAAGAAGCACATAATTGTTCCACATATATGTAGTTGATAATAGTAAAACGCCCTGTCTGGACTCAAACCTGGCCCACTGTGAAAAGGACTTCTCCTGAATGGTACAGGAATTCATTTATGAAGCCACCAGGGAACAACATGGCATTAAATTCATCTGTGGTGTGAGGCTCCCTCCTCTGGTGGCTTCATGTTCCAATTGTTCTGGGACGGAGGGGTTTTTGTACAGCTCTACCAATGGTTTGTGTCACTGTGGATCTCTGGCACAATAATACACAGCAGTGTCTTCAGGCTGCACATTCTGTCCAGTTAGAGTCACTGTCTTGCTGGAAGAGTCTAAGGAAATACTGAACTTGTTTTTCAGTGAATCTTTGTAGTATTCATTGCCAGTATATTTCTGTCCAATCCACTCCAGTCCTTTCCCTGCAGGCTGTCTGATCCAAGCTGTCCAATAGCTGCTAAGAGAATACGAGACCTGACAGGTGATGGTCAGAGTTTGACCTGGCCGGACAGTGAGAGACGCTGGCTGTGTCAACGTTTCACATTTCACACCTGTGGAAGAGAAAATATTGAACATATCAGTGTAACTGACAGTGAAATAATAATAAAGAAGTGGTGCAGTGTGATGATAGAATGTGTGTTTGTCCCTCAAAGAGACTCACAGGATCCAGCAGCCAGCAGCAGCAGCAGAGCTACAGAGAACATGCTTGGTGTTGAAGGTCAACTGGTGGGAGCTTCTCTTGGTCTGCCTCAGCTGACAGTGTGATATCAAGTGTTTATAGCAGACTAGAAGGAAGTCAGCTTTGCATACAGCACAACACTCTCATGACAGAAAAGGAAGATGGGTTGGTGTGTAAGGAGTTTACAGTATGAATAGGCAATTTCTTTCTTTTCTTATAAAATATCAATGAAAAAGTTTATTCTCACAAGACCTTTAACAGCTAAGATATTTTGGCTCAGTTTTTAAAATTTATTTCGATAATTATGCCAAGCTTTATTATCTTGGCAAGCTTTGGAAAGACATCAAGTTTAGAAGAGTACACTATATGTAATTAGGCAGAAGAGGTTGGACAAGTGTTTCATTTGTATTTTTTTCTCCATCGTACATATGTGCATTTATGTATTTATGTCATCTATGCACATGAAAGTGTATACACGCAATCATCTTTTTCTTTTATAAACAAATATGTTCAATGTGATTTACCATCAGGAAAGGCAGTGGGGAGAAAGAGAATAACAGCTAAGGAGAAAAAAATCCCTGGACCCAGAATATGTGCAGCTCAGTTAGTGGGATTCACCAGGACTTTTGACGTCTGGCTGAGGCTCAGTGAGTGTCTGTCACTGACAGAGGAACATTACACGGTCAGTCAAACTGATATTTCAGAGGAATCCAATTTGAGAAAATAAAAAACAAATAAAAAATAAAATAAAAAAATAAATAAATATGAAAGCACCTCTCTTGACCAGATATGGCCTTTATTGAGTATTATACTCTAACCAGTCTTTTGTGCTGTGGTTCAAAAGTCAGGTAAGATTCAGTGACAGACTAGAGCTGATTGGAGTGTCTCACTAAGGAAATCAAGGAGAGACACAACGTTGTGTTGTCTGCCCTCTAATGAAAAAAAGAACCGCTGCATGATCTCAACAAATAATAATGTAACTCACCAGTGACTCCCCATCAGATAGAGAGATATTTTTGATTGGTATGTTCAACTGGTGTTTCCTTTATTCAGGGTTTGGGTGAATCATTCAGCAAGCAGAATGTTGCTATTGGTTTTGGTGGTTTGGTGAAAAATTCATCGTCATGATTTCATTGCTTAGATTTGTCCATCACCTATTTACGTGATATCGTGTTTATGATGCTCTGTCATGAAGGTAATATGATGTTTTCAACTTTGGTATAATTATTTGTTCTGGAAAAATCCTTAAAGTCACAGTCATAAAATGCTGCCGCCATAAGAGAGCAGTGAGGATGAGGACTGGAGGATTTTGTACAGCTGCTCCACCAACTCCAGTCACTGTGGCTCTCGAGCACAATAATAAACAGCAGAGTCTTCAGTCTTCAGACTGTTCATCTGGAGATACAGCTGCTGTCTGCTGTTGTCTCTGGAGATGGTGAACTGGCCTTGGACTGACTGGGAGTAGTAGATCTCATGACTATCATATCTGATAGCAGATATGATAGCAGATATCATTGCCATTTTTCTTATTGTGACATAGGTGTTACATAGAATTTTACATAACTTTTTTAAGACTAAAGGCCCGATGTGACATATATGTCACAGCAATGTTTTCCTAAGTTGTTTTATATGAGTTTCTTCAAAAAATGAGCTCAGAACAGGTCAAATACAGCAATTACATGTCATAAAACAATTTGCATTGTGAAATGAGTGGTGGATCACTTTATTGACAAAAGGCAAGCTTTTTGAAATTAGCTGCCTCTGTGAAATGTGCCAGCTATGCTGACCACCATGTTGGAAATGTTGTCATGGATACACAGACTCACATAACATGTCACATGACTGTACCAGGATGTTGAGTAGATGTCACTTAGGGACTTCATGAGTTAAAAATCAAACATAAACATGTATAAGGGGCTTTCTTCGTGAACCAAGCAACTGGACTGACAGCTGAGGATTTGATGGAGCTACAGCGACTGATGGTGAAAACACACTCCAGTCTGAAGACCAGGACTCACCTGTTCTAATAAAAACACTAGACCCAGAGTGTGTGCAGGTCACTTAGTGAGATTCATCATTGCACACCAGTTAGTGGGCTATAATGCTTATAATTATATCTGTGCTGCATAAAATGTGTTTCATTACTATTTAGTAAATAACCCTAAAGTCACCACTGTCTTAAAATGCATGATCTTATGTTAACTAACGCAGATTTACAGTATTCATGATCAGTATATTATTGTTGCATTGCATAATTGCCAAACTGTGTCTGTTAATAAACTCATGAATATGATGTTTGGCTGCATGTTTGTCTGATCTTCTTTGTCCATGTGAGCCACTTGTTTGTAGCTCTGTGTCTCCAGGGGACAGAGTCTCTTGCTCACAGAAACACATGGCATTAAATTAACCTGTGGTGTGAGGCTGCCTCCTCTGGTGGCTTCATGTTCCAAGTGTTCAGGGACTGAGGGGTTTTTGTACAGCTCTACCAATGGTTTGTGTCACTGTGGATATCTGGCACAATAATACACAGCAGTGTCTTCAGGCTGCACATTCTGTCCAGTTAGAGTCGCTGTGTTGCTGGAAGAGGCTAAGGAAATACTGAACTTGTTTTTCAGTGAATCTTTGTAATCTGGGCTGTTACCCACTCTACCCAATGCAATCCACTCCAGTGTTTTCCCTGCAGGCTGTCTGATCCAACCTGTCCAATAGGTACTAACAGAATAAGAGACCTGACAGGTGATGGTCAGAGTTTGACCTGGCTGGACAGTCAGAGACGCTGGCTGTGTCAACGTGTAACATTTCACACCTGTGGAAAACACAAACATTTTTTAAATCAAAGTATCCAGTTACATGGCATCAGAAGAGCTGCTGGTTTTGTAAATGTGATGTCAAATCCAGAGAGACTCACAGGATCCAGCAGCCAGCAGCAGCAGCAGAGCTACAGAGAACATGCTTGGTGTTGAAGGTCAACTGGTGGGAGCTTCTCTTGGTCTGCCTCAGCTGACAGTGTGATATCAAGTGTTTATAGCAGACTAGAAGGAAGTCAGCTTTGCATACAGCACAACACTCACATCACATAAAAGGAGGATGGACTGTCAATCAATTTTCTAACAATTTGTATAATTTTAACACCATGATTTGGTAACCAAGCCAGGCTGAATGATATTTGCATACCTTGGAATGAAATTGAAATTAGAAGAGTACACGATATCTAGTGAGGCAGGAGAGGCTGAAAAAGTATTTTATTGTTTTCTGCATAATATGTGCATGTATAGTATTTAAAACTCCTCATATCCTCATAATAATGGAGATTCTCCTCAACGTTTTCATTTTATTTTTCATCTTGATCAAATTCAACTAAGCGTTTTGTTCAACAACCCACATGGTGCTTTAAACTAATAGCCATAAAGTATCATATTCAAATATGTTCATTTGGGTTCAAATCTGCCCCATCAAGATTTTGTTAACCATTACAGTGCTGCAGTGCATGCTGGGAGGACCCTCAAATGATATTAAATGTTTGTGTGTGTGTGTGTGTGTGTGTGTGTGTGTGTGTGTGTGTGTGTGTGTGTTCTTAGTGTCATCACATGTCTGAGCTGCTGCTGCCCCCTGGTGATCTATGTAAAGATAAATTCATTGAGGTTTTTGTTCAGTTCCTCTGCTCATTCACATCACTGTGGCTCTTTGGCACAGAAATACACTGCAGAGTCCTCTGGCTTTAAGTTGGACAGTCTCATATACACCATGCTGTTGCTGTCATCTCTACTGATTTCTATGCGTCCTTGCACACTGCTTGTCTAAGTGTTGCGACTGGCATCAGAGTAACCGCTCCCTATCCATTCCAGTCCTTTTCCTGCAGGTTTTCTTATCCAGTTGATGCCACAGCAGCTGAAAGTGAAGCCAGTTCCCCTGCAGGAAAGACTGAGAGTTTCCCCAGGCTTTTTCATCACTGGACTGGAGGGAATGGACTCCATAGCCTGGCCATTCAAGTCTGACAGAGAACAAGGAGAAAAACACAGGGGAGAGAGAGAGAGAGAGAGAGAGAGAGAGAGAGAGAGAGAGAGAGAGAGAGAGAGAGAGAGAGAGAGAGTCAGAAGTAGTAAAACATAACAATCAGTATATTTGTCATTATGTCAGTATAGCAACATGAAACATGACAACTCACATGGCAGACAGAGAGCTGTGAGCAGGAGAGAGAGTTTGTCCATCATCCTTAGGTGAAGATGTGAACTCCACCTGCTCCACCCAAAAGAACAAGACAACAAGTCAGCAGGAGGACACAAGTACACACTCTGACACTCTGGATTTGCATGAGGAATTTAGGAGGGAGGGATTCTCTCTATCAGGAGAGAAGGAAAGTATCAGTGACTGTGCTGTCTTTGGCTAAGAAGGGGACATCATGCAAAGAAAGGGACTCTAAGGCGCATAGAAGGTGGATGGATACAAGGCCAAAAAAAGTTAAAATAAAGATGAATTTTAATATATATTAAATATATTATGTTTGGGATACCCCTTTCTGTTTTGCACATCACAAGTTTCCTTTTCACTGTGATTTGCATCAGGATTTCAGAAACAAGAGAAAGGTCATTTTAATTAATTAAATAAATTTGAATTCATTTGACTGGTGAGTAACAGTACAGATGATGTGAAAAGGACAGTCAATCAAAACAGACCCTGCTGTTGAGTAGGAGGGCAGCCACATTCAAAACTTGAAATTCAAAGTTTATGTGAATCAGGAAATAATGGAACAAAAAGGCTGAAACATCAGACACAGAATGAGGCAGGAGGCAACATGCTGCAGCAGACTGGCAGAGCAGCAAATATTTGTGTGACAATAATTACATCAAATATATTTAATAATGTTCATCAACAAATACATTGTACTACAAAATATTTGGATTAATTTTTACAAATGAAGCACCTCCTCTAAATTCAACTAAAAAACAAATGTGACACTGCCTAACTTTTATCTTATTCATTGAATTTGATTGGGCAAATAAATAAAAAACAAATACTTTCAGTTGTTAACTTAAATATCATGATTAAGTTTTGATTTATTGGTGAAATTCTCAAAACGTAAACAAAAACAAAATGCTCTGTGTATTTATTTGCCCGTCTATTAAAAAATGTAACTTTGTGGTTCAAATAGGATTAAACTTTGGTTATCTCATACCCAGTAAAAACACAAACATAGAAACACAACAATCATATGTTCAAAGCCTCTTAGAAGAAAAAAACACACACAGTTATTTCCTGCTAAAGACTTTTCTGTTCAGACAAATCTTTTTAGAGTGAATCATAAAAGAAGCTTATTCTTCAACATACACTAAGATCTACACCCAGTACAACATGTGTTTGTGTGTGTGGTTGAGTGATGCAGTGTGCAGGGTTTTTGTGCAGGTCTGCTGGTGGTTTGTATCTCTGTGGGATGGCGAACACAGTAATACACAGCTGTGTCCTCAGGCTGCAGATTCTGCCCTTTCATAGTCACCGTTCCAGCAGAAGTGTCTCTGCTGTAGCTGAATTTGTTCTTCAGAGCATCATTTTGATAAAAGTCGCCTCCACCCCACTGATGGAAAATCCAGTCCATTGGTTTTCCTTTACAGTGTCTGACCCAACCTGTTGCATAGCTGCTATCAGTCAAGGCATAGCCAGAGGGCTGACAGGTGATGGACAAAGACTGTCCAGGCTGCACAACCACTGAGTCTGGCTGGATCAGATCAATACTGTACACACCTGTGGAGACAAACATCAGGATGATCCACATCATTCATGTCACTCTGCAGCCTTTATGATGGGTTTATTAGTAGGAATCCACTGAAAGCTACTCACAGGATCCAGCTGGCAGCAGCAGTATCACAGCTCCAGAGAACATGGTTTATGTTGAAGCTGATCTGTTGTCAGCTCTTCTGTCCTCTGACACACACACACACACACACACATACACACACACACACTTCTCCTCCTTATGTGCTCGGACTCACACACTCATTTGCATGTTGAGGCGAAAAGGTGTGATCATTTAATTATATTTGAATCAACAGCATAGAAATAAATAACCTCAAAATGACATACAATTACAATGTATGTGCAATTTCTTATCAAATTTTCAAAAAAGGAATAGTTTGCATTTAGACAAAAATGAAATTTCAGAATGAATTTTGTTTTCTGGGACTTTGTAGACTAGTGATTCACTAACGATGAATTGACACATGAGATTAAAAAAAAAAAAAATCATTATTTTTGTGCAGATGGTCAGTGAAGTCAAACCACTGAGCTCACTAATTTAATGCACAGTCTGCAGCCTTCAATGAAAATTTCCTCACATTGACAAACTAAAACATGTGCACTTTCATGACATTACATTTTCCCAATATGTAAAAATGTGATGATGATTTATCATTTATGATGGGTTTATGATGGGTTTATTAGTAGGAATCCACTGAAAGCTACTCCCAGGATCCAGCTGGCAGCAGCAGTATCACAGCTCCAGAGAACATGGTTTATGCTGAAGCTGATCTGATGTCAGCTCTTCTGTCCTCTGACTGACACACACACACACACACACACACACACACACACACATTTCTCTTCCTTTTATGGTCAGACTTACACACTCATTTGTATATTGAGGAGAATAAGTGTGATCATTTAATCATATTTGAATAAACAGCATAGACTAAAATCAAACTCGCAATGACATACAGTTACAATTTAAGTGCAAATTTGTTTTTATCAGATTCTCACAATATGAATAGTTTTTATTTACCAATAATGAATTGATGCATGAGATGAAAAAAGTCCATGATTTTTTTGTGCAGTTGTTCAATGAAGTCAAACTACTGAGCTCACTAATTTAATACACAGTCTGCAGCATTCACTGAAAATTTCCTCAAAATGAAAAACTAAAACGTGCACTTTTTGTGACATTACATTTTCACAACATGTATTTTTTTTTTTTTAGTCACAGTCTTAACACAGCTATTTAGGAACTAATGCAAAGTTACAGACAGTATATATCAAGTAAGCCTACTGGCACCACTTCCTTCAAATACACTGACTAACACAGATTTAAAGTATTCATGATCAATATATAATTGTTGCATTGCATCATTGCCAAACTGTGTCTGTTAATAAACACATGAATATGATGTTTGGCTACATGTTTGTCTGATCTTCTTTCTCCATGTGAGCCACTTGTTTGTAGCTCTGTGTCTCCAGGGGACAGAGTCTCTTGCTCACAGAAACACACAGCTGCATCTTCACTCCACACACTCTGTCCTCTACGTGTCTGTGTTGGACTGGATGTGTCTGTGGTCACACTAAACATTCTTGTCACTTTGTCATTATAATGTCCATGATGTCTGATACACATCCCTCAGATCCACTGCTGGTTTCTCTGCAGGCGATGCTTTACAGTGTGGATAGTTCAAATGATTGTTGATAGTCTCTGACCCAACAATGGGTTACTCTCAGAAAAAATAAGCCAGAAATATTACCCAACTCGAAAAACACACAAATTGGGTCAAAATAAAATCCTTATAACCCAAGAAATGGTTATGGCTCTGGAAAAATAACCCAGAAATGTAACCCAACACAAGTAAAGCAGGAGTTGGGTTAAAGAAATAACCCAAGTGTCTTTAGAGTGCAGACCCAGGTGTTACATCATGTGACTGGTGGGAGGTTTAAGACTACGTTGACTACGTTTACATGCACACCATATTCCGGTTCGGGTCAATATTCCGGCTAAGGTAACTGCGCCGCGGCAACTGGAATATCCTGTTTACATGTTACTTGGCATGTTCCCATGTTTCGGTGTATTCCACTCTCTTACGTAATGCAACATTCAGCCACGGGGGGCAGCAGTACACGTATAGGCGTCTGGTCTGCCGGAAAAACAGACGAAGAAGTCTTCTTCTTTTTCTTCTGTCGCTAGTTCTATGTTTTCTCCCATCAATATCCTCCATGATATTTAAGTCTTTCATTAGCTGAAGGCGGACTGCAGTCTCCTGCTGCTGTTCGCCATGCTGTTCTCCATGCCATTTTCTCCGCTTGCAGGTAACCATAGCAACAAAGACGCCACAGAATTCCTTGCGAGTCGAGCATGCGCAGTCGTGACTGAATATTCCGGTTCGGGGCATTTTCCAACTAAGGTGTTTACATGCCCCAATATTCCGGTTGGAACAGGCATATGCCAGGGGTGTTATTCGGAATTCTCTCCAACCGGAATATGATCTTAATCGGGTTCGTGCGTGTTTACATGACACGTGCGCAACCGGAATATTGCGAATATTCCGGTTAATAGGCCTACAGGAATAAGGTGTGCTTGAACGTGCTTCTAAATGGATGCAATGTTCAAACTGTTGTTTTACTATATAGACAGAGGACTTCAATCTGAAAGGACATCTTTTGTTGTTAGTATTTTATTAAAGATATATTAACCTTTTATTTTTTTTTTCAAATGGATGTTTTTTTTTTTGTTTGTTTGTTATTCAAAAATAATTTCCATAAAAAGCGAAAAGAGAGTTGACCCTATCTCAAAACTGGCAGTGGCAGTAAAGACAAAAATGCTGGTGTTTCAGGTGAACTGGTGGGAATATCGCAAGTAAGGTTAAAAACAAAGTTGATTGGACTTGATAGTAGGATTTCAGAAGACATTTTGGTGTTAACAATCATCATGAAGAGTCGCTGGAGTCACCTGGTGTTAAGTGTGGTCGACCGTTGTCGCATGAGGTCAAGTGTGATTGGTGTTTCAATCTCCTGGGAAGGGATGAATGGACAACATTGTAAATGGGAGATAGGTGATGTCTGAGGCCTCCTCGGTGGGAATCTCAGAAGGCCAGAAAAGTGCAGAGATTTATTCAAAAATAAGTAAAAAGGAAAAAAAAGATGTTGACATGAAAGATATAGAAAAGACTGACAACAAATTTAGGAATCACTGTAAAAATGTTGAGAGCAAAACCTTTTTGTTTTTTGATATAGAGTCACTCTTGGTGTTGCCATAAACATCAAGAAAACAGTTTAACTAAATTTAATGACTTATGAATTAAATCAGTGCTTCATAAAACACTACTATATATTTTTTTTCAGTCATTAAAAGATTATTTTGACCCTCAAAGATTTTTTTCCCTGTCCTGCAAACAAATACACTGAGCAGTTTTTTTTTTTTTTTTTTTTTTTTTTTTTAACTCAGGGAAGTGGCCTTGAATGTGTTGGTGGTGTGAGGCTGCCTCCTCTGGTGGCTTCATGTTCCAAGTGTTCAGGGACTGAGGGGTTTTTGTACAGCTCTACCAATGGTTTGTGTCACTGTGGATCTCTGGCACAATAATACACAGCAGTGTCTTCAGGCTGCAGATTCTGTCCAGTTAGAGTCACTGTCTTGCTGGAAGAGGCTAAGGAAATACTGAACTTGTTTTTCAGTGAATCTTTGTAGTATTCTGCTCCAGTTGCTTTCATTCCAATCCACTCCAGTCCTTTCCCTGCAGGCTGTCTGATCCAAGCTGTCCAATAGCTGCTAAGAGAATACGAGACCTGACAGGTGATGGTCAGAGTTTGACCTGGCTGGACAGTCAGAGACGCTGGCTGTGTCAAGGTTTCACATTTCACACCTGTGGAGGAGAAAATATTCAACATATCAATGTATCTGACAGTGGAATAATAATAAAGAAGTGGTGCAGTGTGATGATAGAGTGTGTGTTTGTCCCTCAAAGAGACTCACAGGATCCAGCAGCCAGCAGCAGCAGCAGAGCTACAGAGAACATGCTTGGTGTTGAAGGTCAACTGGTGGGAGCTTCTCTTGGTCTGCCTCAGCTGACAGTGTGATATCAAGTGTTTATAGCAGACTAGAAGGAAGTCAGCTTTGCATACAGCACAACACTCACATCACATAAAAGCAGGATGGACTGTGGCATTACAAGCATTTAAATCATGGATTGCCAATTGTTGTCTCTTCTTATGAAGAAGGAACAACAAACTGTTCATTTTTCTCCACTTTTTAACAATTAAACAGAAAAATTGGCTTTGTTTTTAAATGATGAATTGGTACCTAATCCAGGCTAAAATATTTGCATATTTTGGAAAGCAAATAAGTTTAGAAAATATGAGGTGAGGAAGGAGAGGCTGGAAAACTCCTTTTTTTCCCCTACCTAGTATGTATAAGTATGTATATAAAACTCTTTGTATGTATAGAGGAGTTTGTAGAAATGCAACTTGTTTTGGAGTATCTAATCTGCTTTGTGGTGAAAATGGAAAAAAAAAAATACAAAAATAACTTGCATATGTTAATGACTTCAAGAGCACCATCAAGAGGTGAAAACAAGAATCTTTAACACCCTGAACTTTCTGCAAATCGGGAGAGTTTTAATTTCACTCCTGTGCTTTAATGTCATCCATAATTTTGAAAACATTGCATCCCAGCTTATAACTTCTTTTCCCTTGTTTGGCCTTCTCTACGGTTTCCTTATGTCTGATCACTGACTGTGACTGTTGAAGTCCTTATCATGTTAGACTGGCATCACACCTCCTTCTGATTTTTTCATCTTTTCTTTACAGAAATAGTCTTACAGTAATCATATTCAAATATGTTCATTTGGGTTCAAATCTGCTCCACAAAGAGTTTGTTGGACATATTAACCATTCCAGTGCTGCAGTGCATGTTGGTAAGCTGCCTCTAAGTGTGTGTGATTAGTGTCATCACCACATGTCTGATCTGCTGCTGCCCCCTGGTGATCTTTGTAAAAATAAATTGATTGAGGTTTTTGTTCAGCTCCTCTGCTCATTCACATCACTGTGGCTCTTTGGCACAGAAATACACTGCAGAGTCCTCTGGCTGTAAGTTGGACAGTCTCATATACACCATGCTGTTGCTGTTATCTCTGGTGATTTCAATACGTCCTTGCACACTGCTGGCATAATTTGTTACACTTGCATCATAGATAATAAGCCCCATCCATTCCAGTCCTTTTCCTGCAGGTTGTCTTATACAGTGCATAGCAAAGCTGCTGAAAGTGAAGCCAGTTCCCCTGCAGGAAAGACTGAGAGTTTCCCCAGGCTTTTTCAGCACTGGACTGGAGGGAATGGACTCCAGAGCCTGGCCATTCAAGCCTGACAGAGAACAAGGAGAAAAACACAGGGGAGAGAGAGGGAAATATAATAAGAATGAGTTCAGTATATTTGTCATTATGTCAGTATAGCAACATGAAACATGACAACTCACATGGCAGACAGAGAGCTGTGAGCAGGAGAGAGAGTTTGTCCATCATCCTGAGGCTGAAGATGTGGACTCAGCTGCTCCACCCAAAAGAACAAGACAACAAGTCAGCAGGAGGACACAAGTACACACTCTGACACTCTGGATTTGCATGGGGAATTTAGGAGGGAGGGACTCTCTCTATCAGGAGAGAAGAAAAGCATTAGTGACTGTGCTGTCTTTGGCTAAGAAGGGGACATCATGCAATGAAAGGGACTGTAAGGCGCATAGAGGGTGGATGGATATAAGGTCCAAAAAAGTTAAAATAAAGATGAATTTTAATATATATAAAATCCATTGTGTTTAGGATACCCCTCTCTTTTATTACACCAAATACATTTAATAATGTTCATCAAGAAATACATTGTGCTACAAAATATTTGGATAAATTTTCACAAATGAAGCACCTCCTCTAAATTCAATTAAAAAACAAATGTGACACTGCCTAACTTTTATCTTATTCATTGGATTTGGTTGGGCAAATAAATTAAAAAACAAATACTTTCAGTTGTTAACTTAAATATCATGATTAAGTTTTGAGTTATTGGTGAAATTCTCAAAATGTAAACAAAAATAAAATGCTCTGTGTATTTATTTGCCCGTCTATTAAAAAATGTAACTTTGTGGTTCAAATAGGATTAAACTTTGGTTATCTCATACCCAGTAAAAACACAAACATAGAAACACAACAATCATATGTTCAAAGCCTCTTAGAAGAAAAAAAAAAAAAAAACACACACATTTATTTCCTGTTTCTCCTGTTCCTGTCCTTTCCTTTTCTGTTCAGACAAATCTTTTTAGAGTGAATCATAAAAGAAGCTTATTCTTCAACATACACTACGATCTACACCCAGTACAACATGTGTTTGTGTGTGTGTTTGAGTGATGCAGTGTGCTGGGTTTTTGTGCAGGTCTGCTGGTGGTTTGTATCTCTGTGGGACAGCGAACACAGTAATACACAGCTGTGTCCTCAGGCTGCAGATTCTGCCCTTTCATAGTCACCGTTCCAGCAGAAGTGTCTCTGCTGTAGCTGAATTTGTTCTTCAGAGCATCATTTTGAGGAAAGCTGCCTCCACCCCACTGATGGAAAATCCAGTCCATTGGTTTTCCTTTACAGTGTCTGACCCAACCTGTTGCATAGCTGTTATCAGTCAAGGCATAGCCAGAGGGCCGACAGGTGATGGACAAAGACTGTCCAGGCTGCACAACCACTGAGTCTGGCTGGATCAGATCAATACTGTACACACCTGTGGAGACAAACATCAGGATGATCCACATCACTCATGTCACTCTGCAGCCTTTATGATGGGTTTATTAGTAGGAATCCACTGAAAGCTACTCACAGGATCCAGCTGCCAGCAGCAGTATCACAGCTCCAGAGAACATGGTTTATGTTGAAGCTGATCTGATGTCAGCTCTTCTGTCCTCTGACTGACACACACACACATTTCTCCTCCTTTTGTGCTCAGACTCACACACTCATTTGCATATTGAGGAGAATAAGTGTGATCATTTAATTATATTTGAATAAACAGCATAGACTAAAATTAAACTCGCAATGACATACAGTTACAATATAAGTGCATTTTTTTTAATCAAATTCTCACAATAGGAATAGTTTTTATTTACCAACTATGAATTGATGCATGAGATGAAAAAAGTCCATGATTTTTTGTGCAGTTGTTCAGTGAAGTCAAACCACTGAGCTCACTAACTTAATACACAGTCTGCAGCCTTCAATGAAAATTTCCTCAAAATGAAAAACTAAAACATGCACTTTTTGTGACATTACATTTTCAGAACATGTAATTTTTTTTTTTTTTTTTTTTTTTTTTTTAGTCACAGTCTTAACACAGCTATTAGGAACTAATGCAAAGTTACAGTATATATCAAGTAAGCCTACTGGCACCACTTTCTTCAAATACATTGACTAACACAGATTTAAAGTATTCATGATCAATATATAATTGTGACATTGCATCATTGCCAAACTGTGTCTGTTAATAAACACATGAATATGATGTTTGGCTGCATGTGTGTCTGATCTTCTTTCTCCATGTGAGCCACTTGTTTGTAGCTCTGTGTCTCCAGGGGACAGAGTCTCTTGCTCACACAAACACACAGCTGCATCTTCAGTCCACACACTCTGTACTCTAAGTGTCTGCGTTGGACTGGATGTGTCTGTGGTCACACTAAACATTCTTGTCACTTTGTCATTATAATGGAAATCAGACTGATTGACTTATGTTTTTAAGGAAAGAAGCACATAATTATTCCACATATATGTAGTTGCTAATAGTAAAACATCCTGGCTGGACTCAAACCTGGCCAACTGAATTCATTTTTGAAGCCACCAGGGAACCACATGGCATTAAATTAATCTGTGGTCTGAGGCTGCCTCCTCTGGTGGCTTCATGTTCCAAGTGTTCAGGGACTGAGGGGTTTTTGTACAGCTCTACCAATGCTTTGTGTCACTGTGGATCTCTGGCACAATAATACACAGCAGTGTCTTCAGGCTGCACATTCTGTCCAGTTAGAGTCACTGTGTTGCTGGAAGAGTCTACCGAAATACTGAACTTGTTTCTCAGTGATTGTTTGTATGCTTGATCTCCTGTATATTTGCTTCCAATCCACTCCAGTCCTTTCCCTGCAGGCTGTCTGATCCAAGCTGTGTAATAGCTGTCAACAGAATAAGAGACCTGACAGGTGATGGTCAGAGTTTGACCTGGCCGGACAGTCAGAGACGCTGGCTGTGTCAACGTTTCACATTTCACACCTGTGGAAAACACAAACATTTTTTAAAACAAACTATCCAGTTACATGGCACCAGAAGAGCTGCTGGTTTTGTAAATGTGATGTCAAATCCAGAGAGACTCACAGGATCCAGCAGCCAGCAGCAGCAGCAGAGCTACAGACAACATGATTTGTGTTGAAGCTGAACTGGTGGGAGCTGCTCTTCCTCTTTTCTTTCAACTTCCAGCCTCATATCAACTCTTTATAGCAGAGGAACCAGGAAGGACACTTTGCATACAATCAAACATACGACTGAAGAGGATCTGCTCAGCAGTGGATCTAAACTGAAGTCGTTTTGTCTATAGTCTTACAGCCGTCTAATCTAATTATGTCTTTGTCTGCAATAATGGTCAGTGTGTGATTCATTGTTTTCCACCTTTTTCTCTTTAATCAGTTCCTGTTCTGGTAACAACTCATATCCTGTTGTATAGTTCTAGTTGTATGGAAGCCTGTCAAGGATACAATTCGAATGCTACTAAATCTTTATTAATATCACTCCAACATGTCCACTGAAATTTACTGTGCTCAATTTTTTCACTTGAAATGATTTGACATGATTTGATCGTAGAAACAGTAGCTACTTTGTGAAAATGCATTGTTGTATGGGAATGTCATTAATAGATGCTATATTTCATTATCATTGTTATTTTCAGCTCTATGGATGAAAACAATAATCCAGGAGCTGAATAATCCCACGCTGAGTGTACTGGTGGTAAATAGAGGAAGTAGTTTTTGTACGTCTTTCCTATGACTGTCTCTCACTGTGTCTGTTCGGTGATACACGGCTGTGTCCTCAGTCTTCAGACTGTTCATCTGGAGATACACCTCACTGCTGGAGTCGTCTCTGGAGATGGTGAATCGACCCTGGACTGACTGGGAGTAGTAGATAGGATAACTAGCTGTGTGTATAAAGGCGATACACTCCAGTCCTTTACCAGGAGCCTGTCTGATCCAGCTCCACACTGAGCTTGAAAAGCTAAATCCAGAGGTTGTGCTGGTGAGTTTGTGGGATCCTCCAGGCTTTTTAACCACTGGTTCAGACTCTGTTATGGTTTGAGCCTCAACACCCATAGAAACCAACACAGCAACCACCAGTAGCATTACTTTTCTGTGAGCCATGTCTGCAATGTGATCAGTATGTCCTCAAATCCATGAAACTCCGATAAATATGACATGAACTGAATCTCTGAGAGAATTTGTTTACTGCAAGCTCCTCCCCTCAGTTTCAGGGTTTCTGATTCAATTCAAATGAATGAACACAGTACGATCCAAAGTAAGATGGCCTGATAAAGTTCATCAACCTAATAATAGTCCATTGAAATTGAAATTCAGTAACAGAAATGTTTTATTTTAAGGTTGTACTTGATTTGTAATTTGTTCCTTTTATAGAGAAATTATATTTATACCTACTTAAATATTTATTTATGTTAGTATATTTATTAAATTTGCATTGATATTTATTGTTTCAGTACATTCAGATCTTTGTGTTCAGGACATTTACATTCTATGTTAAACATGTTCTAAAATAGTTGAATATGCTTTTCTATCTATAATTCAGCATTTTTTGCCCATATACCTTGTTTTGCATATGATAGTAATTACTCTCAGTCAGCTGGTTTAGCATGACAGAGTTTTAATGGTTTCAGTGTTTGTGTGTTGCTGGAAGCCATGGACACACACAGTAACCTGCAGCCTGTAGAGGAAGCAGCTGCTCAGGAACTGAAATCTGTGTGACAACATGTCAGAAAAGACACTTTATATGCAAAACAATGAAATCTTCATTGAATGATACAGAATATCCATCAGTCAAAACCATCAGTCACATTTTGCCCTTCATGATGTTTCGGAGCAATCAGGCTTAACAAATATCAGAAACTGTCAGCACATATCACTGTGGTCAGGTTATGATCATGTTGTAGTCTGAGTATTAAACTCTAGCCAGTCTTTATGCTCCAAGGCTCCAAAGTCATTTAAGACTCATGAGAAACCTGGAGCTGAAGGAAGAGACAAACATTTGCTGCCCTCTAATGTTTCAAAGAAGAACTGCAGCATAATTTCTACTACAAAATAATGTCACTCACTTTTCACTCCATCATGTACAGAGATGGATGTGGTTGAAATTTGTACAGAAATGTACTTTATTTATATTTTCAGTGATGCTTTCAGTGACCAAAGTGTTGTTCTGGGTTTGGTAGTTTTGTGAAAAAAGCATAATCGTGATTTGATCATTTAAATTTGTTCATGAAATATTTAGGAAATATCAAATTATGTTTATGATGTGTTCAAATCATTTGTTGTGATTATTTGTTATGAATTATTTTTCTTTTTGTAAACATACATTTAAAGCTTTCAGTGCTGCTCAGATGTAGGAATGTTGTTGATCTGACAGAGCAGTGAGGATGAGGACTGGGGGATTTTGTCCAGCTGCTCCACCAACTCCAGTCACTGTGGCTGTCGAGCACAATAATAAACAGCAGAGTCTTCAGTCTTCAGACTGTTCATCTGCAGATACAGCTGCTGTCTGCTGTTGTCTCTGGAGATGGTGAACCGGCCTTGGAATGACTGGGAGTAGAAGATCTCACTACTATCACCGTTGATAATTGCAATCCACTCCAGTCCTTTTCCAGGAGCCTGTCTGATCCAGTTCATCCAGTAGCTGCTGAGTGTGAATCCAGAGGCTGTGCAAGTCAGTGTGTGAGACTCTGCAGGCTTTTTAACCACTGGTTCAGATTGTGTCAGAGTCTGACCATCAACACCTGGCAACACAAAACAGAAAAGCATCACATGCATGAAGTACGGATTTGAATGAAGACGCTGTGAAATCCTGGTGAGTGAAAATGTTCACCTGCCCAGCA
Source organism: Myripristis murdjan (assembly GCF_902150065.1). Taxonomy (NCBI): domain Eukaryota; kingdom Metazoa; phylum Chordata; class Actinopteri; order Holocentriformes; family Holocentridae; genus Myripristis; species Myripristis murdjan. The sequence goes on along the minus strand of NC_043987.1, from coordinate 33,425,803 downwards.
GAGAGTTAAAAGCAGCAGTCCTGTCTTATAGCCCATCATGTTCAAGTGTGTGGCCACTGTTGTCTGTCATCCTCTCTGCAGTCACATAAGTAGAGATGGGAGACATCAAAGTTTTGCATTGACTCCTCCTCACAGGGAGGGACGACAGCACTGCAGTGGATCAGTGTCTCAGTTCTTATTTCATGCAGTGGAGAATGAATGTTCACTGTACAGAGTGACTAATGCAATAAAATGTGACCCACAGGTAATCAAACATGCTTGGCTACACTAGAAACACAGTTAGCATCAATCATGTGAACTGGGGTCAGCAATGTTAGCTCAGAGTTTCTGTTGCTGAAAACAGATTTTCAAGATTTTGTATGAAACAGCATTAACATTATTTCTTGGAGTTAAATGATGTGAGTTAAGACAAATTTTTCATACATTTTCAGATTTGAGTATGGGCAGGTAAGGAGAATTGTTCACTACTATTTGCTCCAAGCACCCAATATGTCTCTATATGTTATGTGGATTTTTTTTTTTACAGCTGCTCATTCAATATTTTTCACTGTGTCTGACAAGCAAAAGAATAAATAGTAAAATCAGACCAAAGAGCCTCCTATTGTTCACTACAGAAGATGAGATGGTGAACCAAGCAACTGGACTGACAGCTGAGGATTTGATGGAGCTACAGCGACTGATGGTGAAAACACACTCCAGTCTGCAGACCAAGACTCACCTGTTCTAATAAAAACACTGGACCCAGAGGATGTGCAGGTCACTTAGTGAGATTCATCATAGCACACCAGTTAGTGGGCTTTTCTCCTTGTAGTTTGTTCCTTCTTTGTCTCAAATCCAACAAGCCCAGAAGCTGCCACTGGACACAGAGGATGAAGTGGGAAACTACATTAAATAAAGCTTGTTGAAGTGGAAATTACTTGCATCATGCAACATAAATGCTTATACTTATATCACTGTGCTGTATCAAATGTGTTTCATTACTATTTAGTAAATAAGCCTCAAGTTGCCACTGTGTTAAAATGCATGATCTTATGTTAACTAACACAGATTCACAGTATTCATGATCAATATACAATTTTTGCTTTACATAGTTGCAAAACTGTGTCTGTTAATAAACCCATGAATATGATGTTTGGCTGCATGTTTGTCTGATCTTCTTTCTCCATGTGAGCCACTTGTTTGTAGCTCTGTGTCTCCAGGGGACAGAGTCTCTTGCTCACACAAACACACAGCTGCATCTTCAGTCCACACACTTTGTCCTCTAAGTGTCTGTGTTGGACTGGATGTGTCTGTGGTCACACTAAACATTCTTGTCACTTTGTCATTATAATGTCAATGATGTCTGATACACATCCCTCAGATCCACTGCTGGTTTCTCTGCAGGTGATGCTTTACAGTGTGGATAGATCAGCTGATTGTTGAAAGACTATCCACAGACTGAGTGGCTTATGTTTTGAAGGAAAGAAGCACATAATTATGAAACATATATGTAGTTGCTAATACTAAAACGCCTGGGCTGGACTCAAACCTGGCCCACTGTGAAAAGGACTTTCCTGAATGGTACATGAATTCATTTTTGAAGCCACCAGGGAACCACATGGCATTAAATTAATCTGTGGACTGAGGCTGCCTCCTCTGGTGGCTTCATGTTCCAAGTGTTAAGGGACTGAGGGGTTTTTGTACAGCTCTACCGATGGTTTGTGTCACTGTGGCTCTCTGGCACAATAATACACAGCAGTGTCTTCAGGCTGCAGATTCTGTCCAGTTAGAGTCGCTGTGTTGCTGGAAGAGTCGAAGGAAATACTGAACTTGTTTTTCAGTGAATCTTTGTAGTATGTGCTGTAGCCCACTCCACCCCATGCAATCCACTCCAGTCCTTTCCCTGCAGGCTGTCTGATCCAAGCTGTGGCATAGTCACTAACAGAATAAGAGACCTGACAGTTGATGGTCAGAGTTTGACCTGGCCGGACAGTCAGAGACGCTGGCTGTGTCAACGTTTCACATTTCACACCTGTGGAGGAGAAAATATTCAACATATCAGTGTATTTGACAGTGGAATAATAATAAAGAAGTGGTGCAGTGTGATGATAGAGTGTGTGTTTGTCCCTCAAAGAGACTCACAGGATCCAGCAGCCAGCAGCAGCAGCAGAGCTACAGAGAACATGCTTGGTGTTGAAGGTCAACTGGTGGGAGCTTCTCTTGGTCTGCCTCAGCTGACAGTGTGATATCAAGTGTTTATAGCAGACTAGAAGGAAGTCAGCTTTGCATACAGCACAACACTTACATGACATAAAAGGAGGGTGGATTGTTGCATTACAAGCATTTAAAGCATGAATTGCCAATTTTTGTCTTTTCTTATGAAGTAGGAACTACAAACTGTTTTTTACTGTTATTTACTCCAATTTTTAACAATTTTACAGAAAAATTAGCTTTTTTTTTTTTTTTTTAATGATAAATTGGTACCTAATCCAGGCTGAATTATTTGCATGCTTTGGAAAGGAATTAAGTTTAGAAAATATGAAGCAAGCAAGGAGAGGCTGAAAAACTCTGTTGGTTTTGTTCTACCTAGTACAGTATGTATAAGTATGTATTTAAAACTCCATATATGTAAACAGGACTTTGTAGAAATGCAATTTTTGGACAGGATCTAATCTGCTGTGTGGTGAAAATAAAATAAAATAAAATAAAATAAAATAAAAATACAACATTGACTGTGATATGTTAATTACTTCAAGAGCACCATCAAGAAGTGACAACAAGAATCTTTAACACCCTGAACTTTCTGCAAACAGGGAGAGTTTTAATTTCACTCCTGTGCTTTAATGTCATCTTTAATTTCCAAAACACTCAGAGGCTTATGTCCTCTCTTCCCTTGTTCGACCTGCCCTACAACGTCCTTATGTCTGATAGATGACTATGACTGTTGAAGTCCTTATCATGTAGACAGGCATCACATCTCCTTCTCTTCTTTTGTTTAGTTTTCCTTCACAGTAATAGTATTACATTAATTTCTTAATTAATTCATACATTAATTTCTAAGTGTGTCTGTGTTTGTGACTTGCATCAGGATTTCAGAAACAATACTGTTGGAAAATCCACTCCATTGGTTTTCCTTTACAGTGTCTGATCCGACCTGTTGCATAGCTGCTATCAGTCAAGGCATAGCCAGAGGGCCGACAGGTGATGGACAAAGACTGTCCAGGCTGCACAACCACTGAGTCTGGCTGGATCAGATCAATACTGTACACACCTGTGGAGACAAATATCAGGATGATCCACATCATTCATGTCACTCTGCAGCCTTTATGATGGGTTTATTAGTATAAATCCACTGAAAGCTACTCACAGGATCCAGCTGCCAGCAGCAGTATCACAGCTCCAGAGAACATGGTTTATGTTGAAGCTAATCTGATGTCAGCTCTTCTGTCCTCTGACTGACACACACACACACACACAAATTTCCTCATAATGAAAAACTAAAACGTGTGCACTTTTGTGACATTACATTTTCACAATATGTACATTTTTTTTGTTTTGTTTTGTTTTTTGTTTTTTGTTACAGTATTAAGACAGCTATTTAGGAATTAATTCAAAGTTAAATACACTATATACCAAATAAGCCTACTGGCACCACTTTCTTCAAATACATTGACTGACACAGATTTACAATATTCATGATAAATATATAATTGTTGCATTACATCATTGCCAAACTGTGTGTGTTAATAAACACATGAATATGATGTTTGGCTGCATGTTTGTCTGATCTTCTTTGTCCATGTGAGCCACTTGTTTGTAGCTCTGTGTCTCCAGGGGACAGAGTCTCTTGCTTACACAAACACACAGCTGCATCTTCAGTCCACACACTCTGTCCTCTAAGTGTCAGTGTTGGACTGGATGTGTCTGTGGTCACACTAAACATTCTTGTCACTTTGTCATTATAATGGAAATCAGACTGATTGACTTATGTCAACTTATGTCAAAGAAGCACATAATTGTTCCACATATATGTCGTTGATAATAGCAAAACGCCCTGGCTGGACTCAAACCTGGCCCACTGTGAAAAGGACTTCTCCTGAATGGTACATGAATTCATTTTTGAAGCCAACAGGGAACCACATGGTGTTAAATTAATCTGTGGACTGAGGCTGCCTCCTCTGGTGGCTTCATGTTCCAAGTGTTCAGGGACTGAGGGGTTTTTGTACAGCTCTACCAATGGTTTGTGTCACTGTGGATCTCTGGCACAATAATACACAGCAGTGTCTTCAGGCTGCACATTCTGTCCAGTTAGAGTCACTGTCTTGCTGGAAGAGTCTGAGGACATACTGAACTTGTTTTTCAGTGAATCTTTGTAAGCTGTGCTGCTACCAGCAACACTTCCAATCCACTCCATTACTTTCCCTGCAGGCTGTCTGATCCAAGCTGTCCAAGTGCCAGTTACAGAATAAGAGACCTGACAGGTGATGGTCAGAGTTTGACCTGGCTGGACAGTCAGAGATGCTGGCTGTGTCAACGTGACACATTTCACACCTGTGGAAAACACAAACATTTTTTAAATCTTTAAATCAAAAGTTTTGTAAATGTGATGTCAAATCCAGAGAGACTCACAGGATCCAGCAGCCAGCAGCAGCAGCAGAGCTACAGACAACATGGTTTGTGTTGAAGCTGAACTGGTGGGAGCTGCTCTTCCTCTTTTCTTTCAACTTCCAGCCTCATATCAACTCTTTATAGCAGAGGAACCAGGAAGGACACTTTGCATACAATCAAACATACGACTGAAGAGGATCTACTCAGCATTGGATCTAAACTGAGGTAGTAGTTTTGTCCCAAGTGTGACAGTCCTCTAATGTGTGTGACTGTGCCACATCACTTTAATCCACCTGCTGACTGCTTGGATCTCTGGATAGAGAGAAAACACTTTTTGTTGCCTGGAAATCAGCTCTGCCTGCTGTTGAGGGTTTAAATCAACCTGTTACGTCTTTTTCTGCAATAATCTGCTCAGTGTGTGATTCACTGTATGTACTGTATGTTCTGTATGTACTGTATGTGCCTTTTTACCTGATCAGTTTCCTGTTCCAATAACAATACATATACTGATGTATGGTTATAGTTTTACTGAGGCTTGTGAAGGACACAGTTCCTTAAGGCTAAATTTTTATTCAGACTAAACCAACATGTTCTCTGAAATTAATTTGTCATTATTTTATTATTGAGGCTGATTTCATTACTGAATGTGATCTTGTTTCAACTGTATGCATATACAGGTAGGTCCATAAGTATTTGGGCAGAGACACAATATTTATAATTTTGACCTTGTACACAACCACAGTGGATTTGAAAATGAGTGATGAAGACGGGACTTAACTGCAGACTTTGAGCTTTAATTAAAGGGTTAAACAAAAATATAGCTTTAACTGTTTAGTAATAACAACCAGTTTTCTGGTACAAGTTAATCTTCTTTTCATCTGTTCAAAGAACCTTGTTCCAGAACAAATGCAAATGCAAACACTTGGAATAAACATCAGACCTTTTTTTTCTTAATTTGTCATGAAATAATGAGGGAAAAGGCCACACCTGGCCATGAAACTGCTTTTTAGTCAAGTGTCCAATTACTTTGAGCCTCTGAAAATGGGGTGACAAAGTATGAAAAAGGCTGTAATTCCATATAAGTTGATGCCATATTTTTGTTCAAGCTGAAAGTCTGCACTTCAATCATGTCTTGATTACTCCATTTCAAACCCACTGTGGTGGTGAGCAAGGGCAAAAATATAAATATTGTGTCACTATCCAAATATTTATGGACCAACCTGTACATTCCTAACAAGAAAAATGTCAGATTTTCTTCAAAGTTTTAACTTCCCCTTTTCATTTGGATAGTCTCAGTATTAAAGTCTAGCCAGTCGTTAAACTCCAAGGTTCAAAAGTCATTCAAGACTCATGAAGAAAGCTGGAGCTGAACTTCTTGTTATGAAAAAGAAGAGAAAAAGAAAATTCATTGACTGCCCTCTAATGTTTTAAACAAGAACTGTAGTGTAATTTCTACTCCAAAATAACATCATTCACTTTCAACCCACCATACTGGAAATAGATGGTAGTGACTGAAGCAAGAGTTTCCTTTTTTAAATTTTTCAGTAATACTTTCACTTACCAAAATGCTGTATTGGTTTTGGTAGTTGTGTGATTTTTTTTTTTTTTTTTTTTTTCATTGTCATTTGATCATTTACATGTATTCACGAAATATTTGTGGAATATTTGAACGAAATTTGATGAGTTGAAATCATTTGTAGTAATTATTTGTTATTAATTCTTTTTTTTTCTCTCTCTAAATATACATTTAAAGCTCAGTCATATTTCAGTCCTGCTCAGATGTAGGAGTGTTGTTGATCTGACAGAGCAGTGAGGATGAGGACTGGAGGATTTTGTACAGCTGCTCCACCAACTCCTGTCACTGTGGCTCTCGAGCACAATAATAAACAGCAGAGTCTTCAGTCTTCAGACTGTTCATCTGGAGATACAGCTGCTCTTTGCTGTTGTCTCTGGAGATGGTGAACCGGCCTTGGACTGACTGGGAGTAGTAGGTGCTGCTACCAGTGTCAGTAGTTGCAATCCACTCCAGTCCTTTTCCAGGAGTCTGTCTGACCCAGCCCATCCAGTAGCCGCTGAATGAGAATCCAGAGGCTGTGCAGGTCAATCTGTGGGACTCTGCAGGCTTTTTAACCACTGGTTCAGATTGTGTCAGAGTCTGACCATAAACACCTGGCAACACAAAACAGAAAAGCATCACATGCATGAAGTACGGATTTGAATGAAGCCGCTGTCAAATCCAGGTGAGTGAAAATGTTGACCTGCCCAGCAGAGAGTTAAAAGCAGCAGTCCTGTCCTATAGCCCATCATGTTAAAGTGTGTGGCCACTGTTGTCTGTCATCCTCTCTGCAGTCACATAAGTAGAGATGGGAGACATCAAAGTTTTGCATTGACTCCTCCTTACAGGGAGGGACGACAGCACTGCAGTGGATCAGTGTCTCAGTTATTTTGTACAATTTAAGAATGAATGTTCATTGTGCAAAGGGTCTCTGAGGATTGAATTGAATCTGGATAAAACATGGATTTTTGTAGAACCCCACGATAAATACTATTGAAGTTTATTATTATTATTATTATTATGCATATAACCCATCATCACAAGCATCTGTCAGAAAATAAAAAAAGTTGTAATTAGTCAGCAACTAATCATACAACAGAATGATGTGTTATCATATCATAAAATTATATCATTCCATTACATACTGCGCAAGAGTAAAAGGGTTTATTCCAATTGAATTAATTAGCCTCCCATCATTTTTTTTCTTAGATTGACTTTGATTTGGAATAATGATCAAATAAATATATTTTGAAATTGAAACATTTTGCCTCTTCATCAGGGAAGTGTCTTTGAACGTGTTAGTGGTCTGAGGCTGCCTCCTCTGTCATACATCATAACTGGTAGGCTGCTTACCAGTTATGATGTATTACAGATGTTTTTGTATATTCTGAGAGAGTAAGTGGAAGTGTATTACTGTACCAAATTTCAGTTTCCTATGTGGTGTAGTTCCTGAGATAATGACACCTGAAAATGAAGGAAAAATAAGGACGGGCGAAAATCACACCAAAATCAACACATAACCCCCCTCAATAAATTGGCAACATCTCTAAAAGTATCCATCTGAGCAAACTAAAATTTTACAGTGTGCCTATTGGAAAAATAAGGAACAACTGCTGAATTTTTCAGATTTTAAGATACGAAACAACAATAACAACAACAAGAAACAAAACAGAGTGACTCATGAATCAATATCAGTGTATGATTAAACTCATATCTATAACTAAAGACTTTTATTTGATTTGATTTTTTTTTTTTTTTCATTTTGTTCTTTTTTTCTTATTTCTGGAACATCTGTTCCAACAAACATATACTCAGTGGCTGTTTTTCCTTCTCATTAGGAATGTGGCCTTGAATGTGTTGTTGGTGTGAGGCTGCCTCCTCTGGTGGCTTCATGTTCCAAGTGTTCAGGGACTGAGGGGTTTTTGTACAGCTCTACCAATGCTTTGTGTCACTGTGGATCTCTGGCACAATAATACACAGCAGTGTCTTCAGGCTGCACATTCTGTCCAGTTAGAGTCACCGTGTTGCTGGAAGAGGCTACAGAAATACTGAACTTGTTTTTCAGTGAATCTTTGTAGTATTCACTGCCATCGCCACGTTTAGATCCAATCCACTCCAATGTTTTCCCTGCAGGCTGTCTGATCCAAGCTGTGTAATAGCTGCCAACAGAATAAGAGACCTGACAGGTGATGGTCAGAGTTTGACCTGGCCGGACAGTCAGAGACGCTGGCTGTGTCAACGTGTAACATTTCACACCTGTGGAGGAGAAAATATTCAACATATCAGTGTATCTGACAGTGGAATAATAATAAAGAAGTGGTGCAGTGTGATGATAGAGTGTGTGTTTGTCCCTCAAAGAGACTCACAGGATCCAGCAGCCAGCAGCAGCAGCAGAGCTACAGAGAACATGCTTGGTGTTGAAGGTCAACTGGTGGGAGCTTCTCTTGGTCTGCCTCAGCTGACAGTGTGATATCAAGTGTTTATAGCTGACTAGAAGGAAGTCAGCTTTGCATACAGCACAACACTCACATGGTATAAAAGGAGGGTGGACTGTCGCATTACGTGCACTGAAAGCATGGATTGCCAATTGTTGTCTTAAAACTGTTTATTCAATCAATTTTCTAACAGTTTGTATAATTTTAACACCATGGTTTGGTAACCAAGCCAGGCTGAATGATATTTGCATACCTTGGAATGAAATTGAAATTAGAAGAGTACACGATATGTAGTGAGGCAGGAGAGGCTGAAAAAGTATTTTATCGTTTTCTGCATGATTTGTGCATGTATAGTATTTAAAACTCCTCCTATCCTCATAATAATGGAGACTCTCCTCAACATTTTCATTTTATTTTTCATCTTGATCAAATTCAGCTAAGCATTTTGTTCAACAACCCACATGGTGCTTTAAACTAATAGTCATAAAGTATCATATTCAAATATGTTCATTTGGGTTCAAATCTGTCCCATCAAGATTTTGTTGGACATGTTATTAACCATTACAGTGCTGCAGTGCATGCTGGTAGGACCCTCAAATGATATTACAGTTTTTTTCATTCGCTTTTTCCAGTGTAATGAAACTGGGATCCACTTTGTTGTCATCTTCACCTCCAAACCACAGCAGAAGTTTTCTTTTGCAAATGTGTTCATACCTTTTCATTGGATTCACACATTTTTCACACTCTTTTGCACAACACTTCTCACATGTGTCATTTACATGGCCCTGACTCCATTGACTTCACTATGGTAGTCAAAAGCAAAACATCTGCTCACAGCTGATAGAAATGACCTGCACCACTGTGAAACCACTAGTGCACCTGCATCACTACCCTTTCCACAAATCACCATTCACCAATCAATCAGTATGCACCTACAAAAAAGCGGCCTATAAATTGTATTCTGTGTTTTATTTTCTCAACTCCTTTGAGTTTTTCTGTGTAATACTGTATGTGACTTACCGTATTTCAGTTTTCCCCATCAATACAGTACAATTTCACTTCAAAGTCTTTCTGAGTTTGGATGCAATTCTTTATTGTAAGTTCACATTTGAATGTGTAGCTCACAGGAGAACCTTGTTCAAACTAATAGCTGTATTTTGTATTGTGTTGTCAGCTGTGTTACAGTACAGTAGAGCTGACTGAAGGAATCTACTCATTTGGGCAGAAGTTGAGTTGTTTGAGGGAAATATTGGATTTTGCTACTTGCTTTACAATATGTAACTATGTAAATTGTCAAAAATATGACTGCACTACACACAGGAAAAAAGTAAGGTTGAACCTGCTCAGACTAAAAAGGGTGTGTTGCATTTTGGTGTTGAGTATGAAGTGAGTGAGTGGCTGGATTATGTCGCTTGACTGCGAGTTGTATTGGGCGGTGACAAAATGTGCTTTTGCTGCATGTTTGAAATGTTTTGTCATGGTAAGAGCCTTTTGCAAACAAAATGTGTTATTTTGGGAAGTGCGCCTCTCATTAGGCCTATGGATTAACTGTTTTGTTTCTGAGTTGACAGAGGAGGTAAAGCGATTGAAAAAAACTGGAAGTATGCGTGTGTGTGCGTGTGTGTGTGTTTGTGTGTGTGTGTGTGTGTGTGTTCTTAGTTTTATCACATGTCTGATCTGCTGCTGCCCCCTGGTGATCTTTGTGAAAATAAATTCATTGAGGTTTTTGTTCAGCTCCTCTGCTCATTCACATCACTGTGGCTCTCTGGCACAGAAATACACTGCAGAGTCCTCTGGCTGTAAGTTGGACAGTCTCATATACACCATGTTGTTGCTGTCATCTCTACTGATTTCTATGCGTCCTTGCACACTGCTTGTGTAAGTGTTGCGACTGGCATCAGAGTAACCGTTCCCTATCCATTCCAGTCCTTTTCCTGCAGGTTGTCTTATCCAGCTCATAACACAGCAGCTGAAAGTGAAGCCAGTTCCCCTGCAGGAAAGACTGAGAGTTTCCCCAGGCTTTTTCAGCACCGGACTGGAGGGAATGGACTCCATAGCCTGGCTATTCAAGCCTGACAGAGAACGAGGAGAAAAACACAGGGAGAGAGAGAGAGAGAGTCAGAAGTAGTAAAACATAACAATCAGTATATTTGTCATTATGTCAGAATAGCAGCATGAAACATGACAACTCACATGGCAGACAGAGAGCTGTGAGCAGAAGAGAGAGTTTGTCCATCATCCTGAGGCTGAAGTTGTGAACTCAGCTGCTCCACCCAAAAGAGCAAGACAACAAGTCAGCAGGAGGACACAAGTACACACTCTGACACTCTGGATTTGCATGGGGAATTTAGGAGGGAGGGACTAATGTACTGAGCTCACAGGTCACTCAAAGTCAGTCAAAACAGACGCTGAGTAGGAGGGCAATAGAAGCCAAACCTGAACGAAACATGAAAACTCAGTAGAGAATCAGGGAGTCAAAGTTATATGTGAGCCAGGAAATAAAGGAACATTACGTCTGATTCACATCCCTCAGATCCACTGCTGGTTTCTCTGCAGCTGATCTGTTACAGTGTGGATAGATCAACTGACTGCTGATAGACTATCCACACACTGAGTGGCTTGTGTTTTTAAAGAAAGAAGCACATAATTGTTCCATATGTATGTAGTTGATTATAGTAAAATGCCCGGGCTGGACTCAAACCTGGCCCACTGTGAAAAGGACTTCTCCTGAATGGTACATGAATTCATTTTTGAAGCCACCAGGGAACCATATGGTGTTAAATTAATCTGTGGCGTGAGACTGCTCCTGTTCTGGTAACAATACATATACTGTTGTATAGTTATAGTTTTATTGAGGCATGTGAAGGACACGATTCCATAAAGCTAAAGGTTTATTCAGAACATGCTCTCTGAAATGAAAATCTCAGTATTCTCAGGTATTTTCAGATATTTCAGATATTTTTGAAATTGTTAATTTCTTTTTTTTTTTCATTCATATAAAGACATAGGTTTGACCTTAAGTTTATTGTCAGACTTTCAGAAGTGGGCAGTGCAGAATCAGGACAGGAACTACTTTGTGAAAATGACCAGCCTTATTATGCATTGTTGTACAGGAATGTCATTAATGGATCCTATATTTTATTATCTTTGTTATTTTCTCTACAGTCAGCACCATGGATGAAAACAATAATCCAGGACCTGAATTTATTTGTGGTTGAATGTTGTGGAGCAGGTTTTTTTTTTTTTTTTTTTTACTTTATTTACAGTTTGTGTGATGTCTTCAGCATGGTTTTGGTGAAGAAATCATCATCATGATTTGATCGTTTAGATGTCTTCATCATATTTTTTTTCAATGTGTTTATGCTTCTTTATCATGGGAGACATATAATGTGTTCAAATCCCACCCCTACTCTCCTCTCTCTTTCTGTTTAAAAAAACATTCATTTAAAGCCCAGTCGTACTTCTGCTCTGACAGAGCAGTGAGGATGAGGACTGGAGGATTTTGTCCAGCTGCTCCACCAACTCCAGTCACTGTGGCTCTCGAGCACAATAATAAACAGCAGAGTCTTCAGTCTTCAGACTGTTCATCTGGAGATACAGCTGCTGTCTGTTGTTGTCTCTGGAGATGGTGAACCGGCCTTGGACTGACTGGGAGTAGCGGGTGGTGCTGCCACTATCCCTGCTGATAGTTGCAACCCACTCCAGTCCTTTTCCAGGAGCCTGGATCAGGAGTCTGATCCAGTACATCCAGTAGTTACTGAATGTGAATCCAGAGGCTGTGCAGGTCAATGTGTGGGACTCTGCAGGCTTTTTATCCACTGGTTCAGATTGTGTCAGAGTCTGACCATCAACACCTGGCAACACAAAACAGAAAAGCATCACATGCATGAAGTACGGATTTGAATGAAGACGCTGTCAAATCCAGGTGAGTGAAAATGTTGACCTGCCCAGCAGAAAGTTAAAAGCAGCAGTCCTGTCCTACAGCCCATCATGTTAAAGTGTGTGGCCACTGTTGTCTGTCATCCTCTCTGCAGTCACATAAGAAGAGATGGGAGACATCAAAGTTTTGCATTGACTCCTCCTCACAGTGAGGGAGAACAGCACTGCAGTGGATTAGTCTCTCAGTCATTTTGTACAGTTTAAGAATGAATGTTCATTTTGCAAAGGGACTCTAAGGATTTAATTTTAATCTGTATAAAACATTATACATTATAAAACATTTTTTTTTAAAACCCCAAGAAAAACACCATTCAAGTTCAAGTTAATTTATTTGTGTCGCCCATCATCACAACCATCTGTAAGAGAATAAGAAAAGTTGTAATTAGTCAGCAACTAATCATACAACACAATGATGTGTTATCATATCATGCAATTATACCATTCCATTACATTCTATGCCACAGTAAAAGGATTTATTACAACTGAATAAATTACGGTAGCCTCCCATCAGTATTTTTAGATCAACTTTGATTTGGAATTAAAACCAAATATATATATTTCAATATTCATTATCATTTTGCCTCTTCATCAGGGAAGTGGCCTTGAATGTGTTAGTGGTGTGAGGCTGCCTCCTCTGGTGGCTTCATGTTCCAAGTGTTCAGGGACTGAGGGGTTTTTGTACAGCTCTACCAATGCTTTGTGTCACTGTGGATCTCTGGCACAATAATACACAGCAGTGTCTTCAGGCTGCACATTCTGTCCAGTTAGAGTCACTGTCATGCTGGAAGAGTCTACAGAAATACTGAACTTGTTTTTCAGTGAATCTTTGTAGAATTCATAGCTAGTTGATTTCACTCCAATCCACTCCAGTCCTTTCCCTGCAGGCTGTCTGATCCAACCTGTGTAAAAGCTGTCAACAGAATAAGAGACCTGACAGGTTATGGTCAGAGTTTGACCTGGCTGGACAGTCAGAGACGCTGGCTGTGTCAACGTGAAACATTTCACACCTGTGGAGGAGAAAATATTGATCATATCAGTGTATCTGACAGTGGAATAATAATAAAGAAGTGGTGCAGTGTGATGATAGAGTGTGTGTTTGTCCCTCAAAGAGACTCACAGGATCCAGCAGCCAGCAGCAGCAGCAGAGCTACAGAGAACATGCTTGGTGTTGAAGGTCAACTGGTGGGAGCTTCTCTTGGTCTGCCTCAGCTGACAGTGTGATATCAAGTGTTTATAGCAGACTAGAAGGAAGTCAGCTTTGCATGCAGCACAACACTCACATCACATAAAAGGAGGATGGACTGTTGCATTACAAGCATTAAAAATCATTGATTGCCAATTGTTGTCTCTTCTTATGAAGAAGGAACAACAAACTGTTCATTTTTCTCCACTTTTTAACAATTAAACAGAAAAATTGCCTTTTTTTAAATGATGAATTGGTACCTGATCCAAGCTAAAATATTTGCATATTTTGGAAAGCAAATAAGTTTAGAAAACATGAAGTGAGGAAGGAGAGGCTGGAAAACTCCTTTTTTCCATACCTAGTTTGTATAAGTATGTGTATAAAACTCTTTGTATGTATAGAGGAGTTTGTAGAAATGGAACTTGTTTTGGAGTATCTAATCTGCTTTGTGGTGAAAATGGAAAAAAAAAATACAAAAATAGCTTTCATATGTTAATGACTTCAAGAGCACCATCAAGAGGTTAAAACAAGAATCTTTAACACCCTGAACTTTCTGCAAATCGGGAGAGTTTTAATTTCACTCCTGTGCTTTAATGTCATCCATAATTTTGAAAGCATTGCATCCCAGCTTATAACTTCTTTTCCTTTGTTTGGCCTTCTCTACGGTTTCCTTATGTCTGATCACTGACTGTGACTGTTGAAGTCCTTATCATGTTAGACTGGCATCACACCTCCTTCTGATTTTTTCATTTTTTCTTTACAGAAATAGTCTTACAGTAATCATATTCAAATATGTTCATTTGGGTTCAAATCTGCTCCACAAAGAGTTTGTTGGACATATTAACCATTCCAGTGCTGCAGTGCATGTTGGTAAGCTGTCTCTAAGTATGTGTGATTAGTGTCATCACATGTCTGATCTGCTGCTGCCCCCTGGTGATCTTTGTAAAAAATAAATTGATTGAGGTTTTTGTTCAGCTCCTCTGCTCATTCACATCACTGTGGCTCTTTGGCACAGAAACAGACTGCAGAGTCCTCTGGCTGTAAGTTGGACAGTCTCATATACACCATGCTGTTGCTGTTATCTTTGGTGATTTCAATACGTCCTTGCACACTGCTGGCATAATTTGTTACACTTGCATCATAGTTAATAAGCCCTATCCATTCCAGTCCTTTTCCTGCAGGTTGTCTTATCCAGTGCATAGCATAGTCACTGAAAGTGAAGCCAGTTCCCCTGCAGGAAAGACTGAGAGTTTCCCCAGGCTTTTTCAGCACTGGACTGGAGGGAATGGACTCCAGAGCCTGGTCATTCAAGCCTGACAGAGAACAAGGAGAAAAACACAGGAGAAAGAGAGAAAGAAAGTCAGAAGTAGTAAAACATAACAATCAGTATATTTGTCATGATATCAGTATAGCAGCATGAAACATGGCAACTCACATGGCAGACAGAGAGCTGTGAGCAGAAGAGAGAGTTTGTCCATCATCCTGAGGCTGAAGATGTGAACTCAGCTGCTCCACCCAAAAGAACAAGACAACAAGTCAGCAGGAGGACACATGTACACACTCTGACTGGATTTGCATGGGGAATTTAGGAGGGAGGGACTCTCTCTATCAGGAGAGAAGAAAAATATCAATGACTGTGCTGTCTTTGGCTAAGAGGGGGACATCATGCAAAGAAAGGGACTGTAAGGCGCATAGAAGGTGGATGGATACAAGGCCAAAAAAAGTTAAAATAAAGATGAATTTTAATATATATTAAATCTATTGTGTTTAGGATACCCTTCTCTGTTTTGCACATCCCAAGTTTCCTCTTCACTGTGATTTGCATCAGGATTTCAGAAACAAGAGGAAGGTCATATCAATTAATTAAATTCATTTGAATTCATTTGACTGGTAAGTAACAGTACATATGATGTGAAAATAACAGTCAATCAAATCAGACCCTGCTGTTGAGTAGGAGAGCAGCCACATTAAAAACTTGAAACTTAAAACTCTGTAGGAAATCAGGAATTCAAAGTTTATGTGAATCAGGAAATAATGGAACAAAAAGGCTGAAACATCAGACGCAGAACGAGGCAGGAGGCAACATGCTGCAGCAGACTGGCAGAGCAGCAAATATTTGTGTGACAATAATTACACCAAATATATTTAATAATGTTCATTAACAAATACATTGTGCTACAAAATATTTGGATTAATTTTTACAAATGAAGCACCTCCTCTAAATTCAACTAAAAAACAAATGTGACATTGCCTAACTTTTATCTTATAAGATAAGATAAGATATCCCTTTATTAGTCACACAGTGGGGAAATTTCCAGTATTACAGCAGCAAAGTGGATAGCAAAATATAAAGCATAATAAATAAAAAGTAACAAGCAATATCATTGGTTTTGGTTGGGCAAATAAATAAAAAACAAATACTTTAAATTGTTAACTTAAATATCATGATTAAGTTTTGATTTCTTGGTGAAATGGTCAAAATGTAAACAAAAATAAAATGCTCTGTGTATTTATTTGCCTGTCTATTAAAAAATGTAACTATGTGGTTCAAATAGGATTAAACTTTGGTCATCTCATACCCAGTAAAAACACAAACATAGAAACACAACAGTTTTATGTTCAAAGCCTCTTTGAAGAAAAAAAAATTACACATTTATTTCCTGCTAAAGACTTTTCTGTTCAGACAAATCGTTTTAGAATGAATGATAAATAAGCTTATTCTTCAACATACACTAAGATCTATACCCAGTACAACATGTGTTTGTGTGTGTGGTTGAGTGATGCAGTGTGCTGGGTTTTTGTGCACGTCTGCTGGTGGTTTGTATCTCTGTGGGACGGCGAACACAGTAATACACAGTTGTGTCCTCAGACTGCAGATTCTGCCCTTTCATAGTCACCGTTCCAGCAGAAGTGTCTCTGCTGTAGCTGAACTTGTTCTTCAGAGCATCATTTTGATAAAAGCCACCTCCACCCCACTGATGGAAAATCCACTCCATTGGTTTTCCTTTACAGTGTCTGACCCAACCTGTTGCATAGCTGCTATCAGTCAAGGCATAGCCAGAGGGCTGACAGGTGATGGACAAAGACTGTCCAGGCTGCACAACCACTGAGTCTGGCTGGATCAGATCAATACTGTACACACCTGTGGAGACAAACATCAGGATGATCCACATCACTCATGTCACTCTGCAGCCTTAATGATGGGTTTATTAGTAGGAATCCACTGAAAGCTACTCACAGGATCCAGCTGCCAGCAGCAGTATCACAGCTACAGAGAACATGGTTTATGCTGAAGCTGATCTGATGTCAGCTCTTCTGTCCTCTGACAGACACACACACACACACATTTCTCCTCCTTATGTGCTCAGACTCACACACTCATTTGCGTGTTGAGGAGAAAAAGTATGATCATTTAATTACATTTGAATAAACAGCATAGACTAAAATTAAACTCGCAATGACATACAGTTACAATATAAGTGCAATTTCTTATCAAATTCTCACAATAGGAATAGTTTTTATTTACCAACTATGAATTGATGCATGAGATGAAAAAAGTCCATGATTTTTTATGCAGTTGTTCAATGAAGTCAAACCACTGAGCTCAGTAATTTAATACACAGTCTGCAGCCTTCACTGAAAATTTCCTCTTAATGAAAAACTAAAACGTGCACTTTTTGTGACATTACATTTTCACAACATGTAATTTTTTTTTTTTTTTAGTCACAGTCTTAACACAGCTATTTAGGAACTAATGCAAAGTTAAAGACAGTATATATCAAGTAAGCCTACTAGCACCACTTTCTTCAAATACATTGACTAACACAGATTTAAAGTATTCACGATCAATATATAATTGTTGCATTGCATCATTGCCAAACTGTGTCTGTTAATAAACACATGAATATGATGTTTGGCTGCATGTTTGTCTGATCTTCTTTCTCCATGTGAGCCACTTGTTTGTAGCTCTGTGTCTCCAGGGGACAGAGTCTCTTGCTCACAGAAACGCACAGCTGCATCTTCAGTCCACACTCTGTCCTATAAGTGTCTGTGTTGGACTGGATGTGTCTGTGGTCACACTAAACATTCTTGTCACTTTGTCATTATAATGGAAATCAGACTCTGCAGGTGATGCTTTACAGTGTGGATAGATCAGCTGATTGTTGATAGACTATTCAAAGACTGAGTCGCTTATGTTTTGAAGGAAAGAAGCACATAATTATTAAACATATATGTAAGTGATAATAGTAAAACACCCTGGCTGTACTCAAACCTGGCCCGATGTGAAAAGGACTTCTCCTGAATGGAACATGAATTCATTTTTGAAGCCACCAGGGAACCACATGGTGTTAAATTAATCTGTGGACTCAGGCTGCCTCCTCTGGTGACTTCATGTTCCAAGTGTTCAGGCACTGAGGGGTTTTTGTACAGCTCTACCAATGGTTTGTGTCACTGTGGCTGTCTGGCACAATAATACACAGCAGTGTCTTCAGGCTGCACATTCTGTCCAGTTAGAGTCACTGTGTTGCTGGAAGAGGCTGAGGACATACTGAACTTGTTTTTCAGTGAATCTTTGTAGCCTGTGCTGCTACCCCGAACCCATCCAATCCACTCCATTGCTTTCCCAGCAGGCTGTCTGATCCAATGTGTGTAATAGGTGCTAACAGAATAAGACACCTGACAGGTGATGGTCAGAGTTTGACCTGGCCGGACAGTCAGAGACGCTGGCTGTGTCAACGTGTAACATTTCACACCTGTGGAGAACACAAACATTTTTTAAATCAAAGTATCCTGTTACATGGCACCAGAAGAGCTGCTGGTTTTGTAAATGTGATGTCAAATCCAGAGAGACTCACAGGATCCAGCAGCCAGCAGCAGCAGCAGAGCTACAGACAACATGGTTTGTGTTGAAGCTGAACTGGTGGGAGCTGCTCTTCCTCTTTTCTTTCACCTTCCAGCCTCATATCAACTCTTTATAGCAGAGGAACCAGGAAGGACACTTTGCATACAATCAAACACACGACTGAAGAGGATCTACTCAGCAGTGGATCTAAACTGAGGTAGTAGTTTTGTCCCAAGTGTGACAGTCCTCTAATGTGTGTGACTGTGCCACATCACTTTAATCCACCTGCTGACTGCTGGGATCTCTGGAGAGAGAGAAAACACTTTTTGTTGCCTGGAAATCAGCTCTGCCTGCTGTTTGGGTTTTAAATCAACCTGTTATGTCTTTTTCTCCAATAATCTGCTCAGTGTGTGATTCACTGTATTGCAGCCATTTTACCTGATCAGTTTCCTTTTCCAATAACAATACATATACTGTTGTATGGTTCTAGTTTTACTGAGGCTTGTGAAGGACATAGTTCCATAAAGCTAAATTTTAAATCAGACTAAACCAACATGTTCTCTGAAATTCATTTATCACTATTTTATTATTGAGGCTGATTTCATATATTAAATGTGATCTTGTTTCAACAGTATGCATATACAGTTAGGTCCATAAGTATTTGGACAGTGACACAATATTTATAATTTTGCCCTTGTACACCACCACAGTGGATTTGAAAATAAGTGATGAAGACAGGATTGAACTGCAGACTTTGAGCTTTAATTAAAGGGTTAAACAAAAATATAGCTTTATCTGTTTAGTAATTACAACAAGTTTTCTGGTACAAGATAATCTTCCTTTCATCAGTCCAAAGAACCTTGTTCCAGAACTGGGCAGGATTTTTTAGATGCTTTTTTCTGTAAAGTCAAATCTAGTCTTCCTGTTCTTGAGTGACACCAGTGGTTTGCACCTTGCTGTGCACCTTCTGTATTTATTTTCTCACAAATGTCTCTTGACTGTAGATTTGGACAATGATATGCCAACCTTCTCGAGAGGTAGGTATATCATTGTCGTACTCCAGGATACACCAAACTTTTGATTTGGTCTCTCTTAAGTTGTTGCTATCTGTCTGATCATTTATTTATTTATTTATTTTATTTATTTATTTATTTATTTATTTATTTTTTTTTTTGCTTTTTGAGCCTGATGATGGCCTCCCTCACATGGATAGACACCTCTTTGGATCGCATGTTTAGGGTTTGAAAAACAGCTACCAAATGCAAATGCAAACACTTGGAATAAACATCAGACCTCTTTTTTCTTTTCTTAATTTGTCATGAAATAATGAGGGAAAAGGCCACACCTGGACATGAAACTGCTTTTTAGTCAAGTGTCCAATTACTTTTGAGCCTCTGAAAATGGGGTGACAATGTATGAAAAAGTCTGTAATTCCTTAATGGTTAATGCCATATTTTTGTTCAAACTGAAAGTCTGCACTTCAATCACGTCTTGATTACTCCATTTCAAACCCACTGTGGTGGTGAACAAGGGCAAAATTATAAATATTGTGTCACTGTCCAAATACTTATGGACCTACTTTCGTAACAAGAAAAATGTCCGATTTTCTTCAAAGTGTTAATTTCCCCTTTTCATTTGGATAGTCTCATTATTAAAGTCTAGCCAGTCGTTAAACTCCAAGGTTCAAAAGTCATTAAAGACTCATGAAGAAAGCTGGAGCTGAACTTCTTGTTATGAAAAAGAAAAGAAAAAGAAAATTCATTTACTGCCCTCTAATGTTTCAAAGAAGAAATGTAGTGTCATTTCTATTTCAAAATAACATCACTCACTTTCAACCCACCATATTGTACATAGATGGTAGTGACTGAAGCAAGAGTTTCCTTTTTTTTTATATTTTTCAGTGATGCTTTCAGTTACCAAAGTGCTGTATTGGTTTTGATAGTTATGTGTTGTTGTTGTTGTTGTTGTTGTTGTTGTTTTTTTCATCATCATATGATCATTTACATTTATTCATTAAATATTTGTTGAATTTTTGAAAGAATTTTGATGTGTTGAAATCATTTGTTGTAATTATTTGTTATGAATTATTTTTCTTTTTGTAAACATACATTTAAAGCTTTCAGTGCTGCTCAGATGTAGGAGTGTTGTTGATCTGACAGAGCAGTGAGGATGAGGACTGGAGGATTTTGTACAGCTGCTCCACCAACTCCAGTCACTGTGGCTGTCGAGCACAATAATAAACAGCAGAGTCTTCAGTCTTCAGACTGTTCATCTGGAGATACAGCTGCTTTCTGCTGTTGGCTCTGGAGATGGTGAACCGGCCTTGAACTGACTGGGAATAGTAGGTTGTGCTGCCACCACTGCTGCTGATATAGGCAATCCACTCCAGTCCTTTTCCAGGAGCCTGTCTGATCCAGTTCATCCCGTAGTCACTGAATGTGAATCCAGAGGCTGTGCAGGTCAATCTGTGGGACTCTGCAGGCTTTTTAACCACTGGTTCAGATTGGGTCAGAGTCTGACCATCAACACCTGGCAACACAAAACAGAAAAGCATCACATGCATGAAGTACAGATTTGAATGAAGACGCTGTCAAATCCAGGTGAGTGAAAATGTTGACCTGCCCAGCAGAGAGTTAAAAGCAGCAGTCCTGTCCTATAGCCCATCATGTTCAAGTGTGTGGCCACTGTTGTCTGTCATCCTCTCTGCAGTCACATAAGTAGAGATGGGAGACATCAAAGTTTTGCATTGACTCCTCCTCACAGTGAGGGAGGACAGCACTGCAGTGTATTAGTCTCTCAGTCATTTTGTACAATTTAAGAATGAATGTTTATTTTGCAAAGGGACTCTTAGGATTGGATTTAATCTGGATGAAACATGGATTTTTGTAGAACCCCAAGGTAAATACTTTCCAAGTTCTTTTTTTTTTTTTTTTTTTAAATTTATACAGCCCATCATCAGAAGAATCTGTCAAATGATAAGAAAAGTTGTAATTAGTCAGCAACTAATCATACAACACAATGATGTGTTATCATATCATGCAAATACAGCATTTCATTACATACTGTGCTACAATAAAATAATTTATTACAATTGCATAAATTAGCCTCCCATCAGTATTTTTTTGATCAACTTTGATTGAGAATGAAGACCAAATATATATATTTCAATATTCATTATCATTTTGCCTCTTCTGCGGGGAAGTGGCCTTGAATGTGTTGATGGTCTGAGGCTCCCTTTCATTGTTTAGATTTGTCCATCACCTATTTACGTGATATCGAAAATGTGTTTATGATGCTCTGTCATGAAGGTAATATGATGTTTTCAACTTTGGTATAATTATTTGTTCTGGAAAAATCCTTAAAATCCCAGTCATAAAATGCTGCCACCATAAGAGAGCAGTGAGGATGAGGACTGGAGGATTTTGTCCAGCTGCTCCACCAACTCCAGTCACTGTGGCTCTCGAGCACAATAATAAACAGCAGAGTCTTCAGTCTTCAGACTGTTCATCTGGAGATACAGCTGCTTTCTGCTGTTGTCTCTGGAGATGGTGAACCGGCCTTGGACTGACTGGGAATAGTAGATCTCACCACTATCATATTTGATAATTGCAATCCACTCCAGTCCTTTCCCAGGAGCCTGTCTGATCCAGTGCATGTCATAGTCACTGAATGTGAATCCAGAGGCTGTGCAGGTCAATGTGTGGGACGCACATGCAGCATCACATGCATGAAGTACGGATTTGAATGAAGACGCTGTCAAATCCAGGTGAGTGAAAATGTTGACCTGCCCAGCAGAGAGTTAAAAGCAGCAGTCCTGTCCTATAGCCCATCATGTTAAAGTGTGTGGCCACTGTTGTCTGTCATCCTCTGTGCAGTCACATAAGTAGAGATGGGAGACATCAAAGTTTTGCATTGACTCCTCCTCACAGGGAGGGACGACAGCACTGCAGTGTATTAGTCTCTTAGTCATTTTGTACAATTTAAGAACGAATGTTTATTGTGCAAATGGACTCTAAAGATTGGATGTAATCTGGATAAAATTTGGATTTTTGTAGAGCCCCACAATGAATACTATTCAAGTTTTTTTTTTTTTTTTTTTTTTTTTTTTTTTTTTTAATTTATATAGCCCATCATCACAAGCATGTGTCAGAGGATAGGAAAAGTTGTAATATTTCAGCCACTAATCATACAACACAATGATGTGTAATCATATCATGCAAATATATCATTCCATTAAATACTGCGCTACAGTAAAATGGTTTATTACAATTAAATAATTTAACCCATCAATTTTTTTCTTAAATCAACTTTGATTGGGAATAATGTCCAAATAAATATATTTTGAATTTGAAACATTTTGCCTTTTCATCAGGGAAGATGTCTTGAATGTGTTAGTGGTGTGAGGCTGCCTCCTCTGGTGGCTTCATGTTCCAAGTGTTCAGGGATTGAGGGGTTTTTGTACAGCTCTACCAATGGTTTGTGTCACTGTGGATCACTGGCACAATAATACACAGCAGTGTCTTCAGGCTGCAGATTCTGTCCAGTTAGAGTCACTGTCTTGCTGGAAGAGTCTAAGGAAATACTGAACTTGTTTTTCAGTGAATCTTTGTAGATTTCATTGCCAGTATATTTCTGTCCAATCCACTCCAGTCCTTTCCCTGCAGGCTGTCTGATCCAAGCTGTCCAATAGCTGCTAAGAGAATACGAGACCTGACAGGTGATGGTCAGAGTTTGACCTGGCCGGACAGTCAGAGACGCTGGCTGTGTCAACGTTTCACATTTCACACCTGTGGAAGAGAAAATATTCAACATATCAGTGTAACTGACAGTGAAATAATAATAAAGAAGTGGTGCAGTGTGATGATAGAGTGTGTGTTTGTCCCTCAAAGAGACTCACAGGATCCAGCAGCCAGCAGCAGCAGCAGAGCTACAGAGAACATGCTTGGTGTTGAAGGTCAACTGGTGGGAGCTTCTCTTGGTCTGCCTCAGCTGACAGTGTGATATCAAGTGTTTATAGCAGACTAGAAGGAAGTCAGCTTTGCATACAGCACAACACTCACATGACATAAAAGGAGGATGGACTGTCGTATTACAAGCATTTAAATCATGAATTGTCAATTGCTGTCTCTTCTTATGAAGTGAATGACAAACTGTTTATTTAGGCTACTCCACTTTTTAACATTTAAACAGAAAAATTAGCTTTTTTGTAAAATGATAAATTGGTATCTAATACAGGCTGAAATTTTGCATGCTTTGGAAAATAATTAAGTTTAGAAAATATGAAGTGAGGAAGGAGAGGCTGGAAAAGTATGTATATACAACTCTCTATATGTATAGAGGAGTTTGTAGAAATGCAATTTTTTTTAGAGTATCTAATCTGCTGTGTGGTGAAAATTAGAAAGAAAAATACAAAATTAACTTGAATATGTTAAAGACTTTAAGAGCACCATCAAGAGGTGAAAACAAGAATCTTTAACACCCTGAACTTTCTGCAAATAGGGAGAGTTTTAATTTCACTCCTGTGCTTTAATGTCATCCTTAATTTTGAAAACATTGCATCTATGCACAGCTTCTAGCCTCTCTTCCTTTTTTTGACCTGCTCTACAATGTCCTTATGTCTGATCTCTGACTGTGCCTGTTGAGGCCCTTATCATCCCTTACGAAACAAAAATATATTGCAGTATACTGGAAAATATCATGTGATATATTAGATAATACATTTCCGTATATGGGAACTAGTCTTTATATTTTACAATATATTGAAATATATGCATAGACCATACATGTCTATATATTGATACATATAAAAAAAAAATATTGCAATCAAGACCAAAAACGGCACTATATTTTTACATGCAATAGTTTGTCTTTATATGTTCAAATATACTGCAATATATGCATATACCATATATGTATATATATCGCAACATAATATATAAAAAAAATATATTGGGATTTTTCTTAACATTGCATATTTTCCAATAAACAACCATAACATATGCATGGACCACACATGGCATATATTTAGGGTCCGGGCAGCTTAGGACACTGGACACTGTTGTATTCCCAGGTCTTCTTTCTTTCTTTCTTTCTTTCTTTCTTTCTTTCTTCTTCTTTCTTCCAAGGAAATCATACTTCCCATGGGTGAAAACTCACCAAACTTTGCACAAAGGTCCAGTCCCATGCCAGATTACCCCAGCTGCAAACTCAAGCCAGTAGTCCTGATGGTGGCGCTATCCCTTACGATACAAAAATATATTGCAGTATACTGGAAAATATCATGTGATATATTAGATAATACATTTCTATATATGGGAACTAGTCTTTATATTTTACAATATATTGAAATATATGCATAGACCATACATGTCTATATATTGATACATATAAAAAAAATATATTGCAATCAAGACCAAAAACGGCACTATATTTTTACATGCAATAGTTTGTCTTTATATGTTCAAATATACTGCAATATATGCATATACCATATATGTATATATATCGCAACATAATATATAAAAGAATATATTGGGATTTTTCTTAACATTGCATATTTTCCAATAAACAACCATAACATATGCATGGACCACGCATGGCATATATTTAGGGTCCGGGCAGCTTAGGACACCGGACACTATTGTATTCCCAGGTCTTCTTTCTTTCTTTCTTTCTTTCTTTCTTTCTTTCTTTCTTTCTTTCTTCTTCTTTCTTCCAAGGAAATCATACTTCCCATGGGTGAAAACTGACCAAACTTTACACAAAGGTCCAGTTCCATGGCAGATTACCCCAGCTGCAAACTCAAGCCAGTAGTCCTGATGGTGGCGCTATAGCAAGCCTCTAAAGTTCAAAACTTTGAAAATTCATAACAAATCAACCATATGTGCTACAGCTTCATAACTTTCATCAAACTGTAGCCTCAATATAGAAGAAACTTTTGTACATTTAAACCTATTGAAAATTATGAAGCCATCACTCTGTTTTTTTTTTTCAAAAACTGTAAAACTTCTTAAACCTATCTCCTCCCACAATTTTTGCTCAAATGTCACCAAACCTGCTACGGAGCATCTTCAGACTGTCCTACACAAACGATGTTCACAGATTTTTGATTTATCAAAAATTAAGCCTACAGTGCATCAAAATGTTTTACTGGAAACGCTACTGTAAATGCTACCTGCAAAGTCTTGCTAAATAAATCTTCAATGTTCATGAAAAAAATGACAAAATTCTGGAGTCATGGTCGATGATGTGTGGCAAATTTTAGAATTGTATCTCAAAAACTGAATTTTTGACAGCATTTTGAATTTTGCTCTCATGTAAACAATTGGAGTCAATGTAAAAATTGCATTTTTAAACATCAATTTTTCACTTATGGAGCCAATCAATCATTGTTAAAAACAAATTAACATCATCTCCCTGTTGTCTAGATCAGTGTTTCTCAAATGGGGGTACGCGTACGCCTGGGGTAGGCTACTTAGAGGAACTCCAGGGGGTACTTGAGATTTTTTTAAATTATAACACGAGACTACCTTGCGTAGATCCGACCGAGCAATCTGTCAAATGTCTACAAGACTACCTGACAAACACCAGGCAAACAGCTGATTTCTCAACTTAAGTAAACAAGAGCTAAACAAGAGCCTCCGTGAATTTTAATTTCTATAATTAAGTGCCTCAGTGGAGTCAGCACCACGGACAGTAGGCTACCTGTAAGATTTTCCACGGAGATGTGCGGCTATATATTGTTATCAGTTATTAATTAGCCTATTAATCGTTATTCATTTGTTTAGTCTTTATGAGTTGATGTTAAATTGGAATGAGACACCCCCAGCTGAAATGAAACATCTGCCAGTTAAAAATGACTGAGAAGTCGGTAGAAGTATAATTATCAGTCCATGAAAAAAAAATATTTTTTTTTCCAGCAGATATTCTAGTTACAACATGATTGAGCGAGCAGAGCAATTTTATTTTGCTATGTTTGGTATCTATTCAGTTTCAGGAAAACACGATGTAACCAGTGGCTTAGTCAAATTGTCAAGCTGCTATTGAGCTGCTACTTACCAATTAGCTCAGAGAGGTAAGTGACTGTCTTTGGCTCCAGAGGTTGCAGGTTCAAACCTCGACTGGTGCAGAATCCACATTGTAATGTGAACATCTTAATCATGCGCTCGAAACTGCGTGAGTGTGACTGATCACTGAGCAGCATCTTCCTAAAAATGCCTGGACCCCATCGCTGCGCAGCAGCTGTAATTTTACGTATATTTCCAATACATGTTCCCATATAATTGGAATGTCATAGATCATGTATTTATAAATATATTAACCCAGTGTTCATCACATAAATGTAAATACATTATGGAGGACTTTTATACATATAAAAGTCAATATATGAACACATATATTATATATTTATTGCAATATATGGCAAATATATGAAATGCGCAATTGTTGCTGTATTTTTCCATATATTAACATATATTGCAATATATTGATGCAATATATAAATATATGCCACATATATGATTCACCTATATATTACACCATTTATTTCTGAGACATTTTCAGATATATAATATATTTCTATACATTGTTGTTCGCATATTAAATGTAATATATTCTAATACATTACAATACATTGCATTTCATATATTGGTAAATATATTTTCTTTCCGTAAGGGATGTTAGACTGGCATCACATCTCCTTATGATTCTTTTTCAGTTTTTCTTGAATGAAATAGTCTAACAGTAATCATATTCAAATATGTCCATTTGGGTTCAGATCTGCTCCATAAAGAGTTTGTCGGACATATTAACCATTCCAGTGCTGCAGTGCATGTTGGTAAGCTGTCTTTAAGTGTGTGTGATTAGTGTCATCATCACATGTCTGATCTGCTGCTGCCCCCTGGTGATCTTTGTAAAAATAAATTGATTGAGGTTTTTGTTCAGCTCCTCTGCTCATTCACATCACTGAGGCTCTTTGGCACAGAAATACACTGCAGAGTCCTCTGGCTTTAAGTTGGACAGTCTCATATACACCATGCTGTTGCTGTTATCTCTGGTGATTTCAATACGCCCTTGCACACTGCTGGCGTAATTTGTTTCACTTGCATCATAGATAATAAGCCCCATCCATTCCAGTCCTTTTCCTGCAGGTTTTCTTATCCAGTGCATAGCAAAGCTGCTGAAAGTGAAGCCAGTTCCCCTGCAGGAAAGACTGAGAGTTTCCCCAGGCTTTTTCAGCACTGGACTGGAGGGAATGGACTCCAGAGCCTGGCCATTCAAGCCTGACAGAGAACAAGGAGAAAAAACAGGGGAGAGAGAAAGAGAGTCAGAAGTAGTAAAACATAACAATCAGTATATTTGTCATTATATCAGTATAGCAACATGAAACATGACAACTCACATGGCAGACAGAGAGCTGTGAGCAGAAGAGAGAGTTTGTCCATCATCCTGAGGCTGAAGATGTGAACTCAGCTGCTCCACCCCAAAGAACAAGACAACAAGTCAGCAGGAGGACACAAGTACACACTCTGACACTCTGGATTTGCATGGGGAATTTAGGAGGGAGAGATTCTCTATCAGGAGAGAGGAAAAGTATCAGTGACTGTGCTGTCTTTGGCTAAGAAGGGGACATCATGCAAAGAAAGGGACTGTAAGGCACATGGAAGTTGGATGGATACAAGGCCAAAAAAAGTTAAAATAAAGATGAATTTTAATACATATAAAATCCATTGTGTTTAGGATACCCCTCTCTGTTTTACACCAAGTATATTTAATAATGTTCATCAACAAATACATTGTGCTACAAAATATTTGGATTAATTTTCACGAATGAAGCACCTCCTCTAAATTCAACTAAAAAACAAATGTGACATTGCCTAACTTTTATCTTATTCATTGGATTTGGCTTGGCAAATAAAAAACAATTACTTTCAGTTGTTGACTTAAATATCATGATTAAGTTTTGATTTCTTGATGAAATGCTCAAAACGTAAACAAAAATAAAATGCTCTGTGTATTTATTTGCCCGTCTATTAAAAAATGTAACTATGTGGTTCAAATAGGATTAAACTTTAGTTATCTCATACCCAGTGAAAACACAAACATAGAAACACAGCAATCATATGTTCAAAGCCTCTTAGAAGAAAAAAAAAAAAAAAAAACACACACATTTATTTCCTGCTAAAGACTTTTCTGTTCAGACAAATCTTTTTAGAGTAAATCATAAAAGAAGCTTATTCTTCAACATACACTAAGATCTATACCCAGTACAACATGTGTTTGTGTGTGTGGTTGAGTGATGCAGTGTGCTGGGTTTTTGTGCAGGTCTGCTGGTGTTTTGTATCTCTGTGGGACGGCGAACACAGTAATACACAGCTGTGTCCTCAGGCTGCAGATTCTGCCCTTTCATAGTCACCGTTCCAGCAGAAGTGTCTCTGCTGTAGCTGAACTTGTTCTTCAGAGCATTTTTTTGAGGAAAGTTGCCTCCACCCCACTGATGGAAAATCCACTCCATTGGTTTTCCTTTACAGTGTCTGATCCAACCTGTTGTCAAGGCATAGCCAGAGGGCTGACAGGTGATGGACAAAGACTGTCCAGGCTGCACAACCACTGAGTCTGGCTGGATCAGATCAATACTGTACACACCTGTGGAGACAAACATCAGGATGATCCACATCATTCATGTCACTCTGCAGCCTTTATGATGGGTTTATTAGTAGGAATCCACTGAAAGCTACTCACAGGATCCAGCTGCCAGCAGCAGTATCACAGCTCCAGAGAACATGGTTTATGCTGAAGCTGATCTGATGTCAACTCTTCTGTCCTCTGACTGACACAGACACACATTTCTCCTCCTTATGTGCTCAGACTCACACACTCATTTGCGTGTTGAGGAGAAAAAGTATGATCATTTAATTACATTTGAATAAACAGCATAGACTAAAATTAAACTCGCAATGACATACAGTTACAATATAAGTGCAATTTCTTATCAAATTCTCACAATAGGAATACTTGTAATTTAGACAAAAATGAAATTTCAGAACAAATTTTGTTTTTCTGGTGCTTTGTAGTGTAGTGATTGACAAACAAGGAATTGACACATGAGATGAAAAAAAAACAAAAAAAAAACATTATTTTTGTGCAGTTGTTCAGTGAAGTCAAACCACTGAGCTTACTAATTTACTAATATGTAAAAATGTTTTTTACTCACAGTCTTAACACAGCTATTTAGGAACTAATGCAAAGTTAAAGACAATATATACCAAGTAAGCCTCCTGGCACCACTTTCTTCAAATACATTGACTAACACAGATGTACAGTATTCATGATCAATATATAATTGTTGCATTACATCGCTGCCAAACTGTCTCTGTTAATAAACACATGAATATGATGTTTGGCTGCATGTTTGTCTGATCTTCTTTCTCCATGTGAGCCACTTGTTTGTAGCTCTGTGTCTCCAGGGGACAGAGTCTCTTGCTCACACAAACACACAGCTGCATCTTCAGTCCACACACTCTGTCCTCTAAGTGTCTGTGTTGGACTGGATGTGTCTGTGGTCACACTAAACATTCTTGTCACTTTGTCATTATAATGGAAATCAGACTGATTGATGTATGTTTTGAAGGAAAGAAGCACATAATTGTTCCACATATATGAAGTTGCGCCCTGGCTGGACTCAAACCTGGTCCACTGTGAAAAGGACTTCTCCTGAATGGCACATGAATTCATTTTAGAAGCCACCAGGGAACCACATGGCATTAAATTAATGTGTGGTCTGAGGCTGCCTCCTCTGGTGGCTTCATGTTCCAAGTGTTCAGGGATTGAGGGCTTTTTGTACAGCTCTACCAATGGTTTGTGTCACTGTGGCTCTCTGGCACAATAATACACAGCAGTGTCTTCAGGCTGCACATTCTGTCCAGTTAGAGTCACTGTGTTGCTGGAAGAGGCTGTGGACATACTGAACTTGTTTTTCAGTGAATCTTTGTAAGCTGTGCTGCTTCCCTGAACCTCTCCAATCCACTCCAGTCCTTTCACTGCAGGCTGTCTGATCCAATTTGTGGCATAGTCACTAACAGAATAAGAGACCTGACAGTTGATGGTCAGAGTTTGACCAGGCCGGACAGTCAGAGACGCTGGCTGTGTCAGTGTTTCACATTTCACACCTGTGGAAAACACAAACATTTTTTAAAACAAACTATCCAGTTACATGGCATCAGAAGAGCTGCTGGTTTTGTAAATGTGATGTCAAATCCAGAGAGACTCACAGGATCCAGCAGCCAGCAGCAGCAGCAGAGCTACAGACAACATGGTTTGTGTTGAAGCTGAACTGGTGGGAGCTGCTCTTCCTCTTTTCTTTCAACTTACAGCCTCATATCAACTCTTTATAGCAGAGGAACCAGGAAGGACACTTTGCATACAATCAAACATATGACTGAAGAGGATCTACTCAGCAGTGGATCTAATCTGAAGTCGTTTTGTCTCGAGTCTTACAGCCGTCTAATCTAATTATGTCTTCATCTGCAATAATGGTCAGTGTGTGATTCATTGTTTTCCACCTTTTTCTCCTTAATCAGTTCCTGCTCTGGTATCAACACATATCCTGTTGTATAGTTCTAATTGTATGGAAGCCTGTCAAGGATACAATTCCAGAGCTACTAAATTTTTTTTTATTAATATCACACCAACATGTCCACTGAAATTCATTGTGCTTGATTTTTTCACTTGAAATTATTTGACATGTTTTGAATTCAAAAGCGGGCAGTACAGAATTACATTATTATTAATTGTTGTATGGGAATGTCATTAATAGATGCTATATTTCATTATCATTGTTATTTTCTCTACAGTCAGCTCCATGGATGAAAACAATAATCCAGGATCTGAATAATCCCAGTGTGAGTGTACTGGTGCTAAATAGAGGAAGTAGTTTTTGTACGTCTTTCCTATGACTGTCTCTCACTGTGTCTGTTCGGGCACAGTAATACACGGCTGTGTCCTCAGTCTTCAGACTGTTCATCTGGAGATACACCTTACTGCTGGAGTCGTCTCTGGAGATGGTGAATCGACCCTGGACTGACTGGGAGTAGTAGATAGGAGAACTAGCTGTGTGTATAAAGGCAATCCACTCCAGACCTTTACCCGGAGCCTGCCTGATCCAGCTCCACACTGAGCCTGAAAAGCTAAATCCAGAGGTTGTGCAGGTGAGTTTGTGGGATCTTCCAGGCTTTTTAACCACTGGTTCAGACTCTGTTATGGTTTGAGCCTCAACACCCATGGAAACCAACACAGCAACCACCAGCAGCATTACTTTTCTGTGAGCCATGTCTGCAGTGTGATCAGTATGTCCTCAAATCCATGAAACTCCGATAAATATGACATGAACTGAATCTCTGAGAGAATTTGTTTACTGCAAGCTCCTCCCCTCAGTTTTGGGGTTTCTGATTCAATTCAAATGAATGAACACAGTACGATGGTGGATCCAAAGTAACATGGTCTGATAAAGGTTGCACTTTATTTGTAATGTGTTCCTTTTATAGAGAAACTATATTGATACCTATTTAAATATTTATTTATATTAGTATATTTATTAAATGTGCATTGTTATTTATTGTTTCAGTACATTCAGATCTTTGTGTTCAGGACATTTACATACTAAGTTTAACATGTTCTAAAGTAGTTGAATATGCTTTTCTATCTATATTGCAACATGCTTTGCCCATATACCTTGTTGTGCATATGATAGTAATTATTCTCAGTCAGCTGGTTTAGCATGACAGAGTTTTAATGGTTTCAGTGTTTGTGTGTTGCTGGAAGCCATGGACACACACAGTAACCTGCAGCCTGTAGAGGAAGCAGCTGCTCAGGAACTGAAATCTGTGTGACAACATGTCGGAAAAGACACTTTGATATGCGAAACAATGAAATCTTCACTGAATGATACAGAATATCCATCAGTCAAAACCATCAGTCACATTTTGCCATTCATGATGTTTCGGAGCAATCAGGCTTAACAAATATCAGAAATTGTCAACACACATCACTGTGGTCAAGTTATGATCATGTTGTAGTCGGAGGATTAAACTCTAGCCAGTCTTTATGCTCCAAGGCTCCAAAGTCATTTAAGACTCATGAGAAACCTGGAGCTGAAAGAAGAGACAAACATTTGCTGCCCTCTAATGTTCAAAGAAGAACTGCAGCATGATTTCTACTACAAAATATCCATTCCAGTCCCCTGCCTGGTTTCTGGCGAATCCAGTGCAGCCAAGCAAGAGGAAGTCCAGACACTTTGCAGGACAGAATGACTGACTGTCCAGCTCTCTTGACCACTGGCTCTGAGGAGGTGAAGGACTGGCCCTGAGCAGCTGAGAGAGACACAGAGTTTAGACGGTGGGAAGCCAGCAGACAATCAAAGCTCTTTTCCTCTTTTCCTCCACTGGATACAGACAAGTACGCTTCACTCACCTGAAATGAGAGCCAGGAGGAAGACACTTTCTACAGCTGCCATGGTGGAAATTTGTGGAGTCAGCTGAGAGAGGCTAACATGAGACTGAGAGGACAAAACATATATACTGTGCAGGAGGAGGGGAGGAGACTGTGATGCTGGCTCCTTATTTGCATCTTATTTGCATGTAATATTTACAAAATTATAAGTGTAAATTCAACTGAAAAACAGTTGCAGATATGACACTAAGAAGTTTGTGATGTGGTTGCACAGAAAAAAAAAAGTTTGGAGTAAATTTGAACATATTCAGAAGCATTTTTTGTTTATATCTTTGTGTTATTATTATTGTTGGTGTTTTTTCTTGCTGTTGTTGTTGTTGATGATGATGATGATGATGACGATGACGATTTTGTTGTTGTTAATTATCTAATTGCACTGTAACTACGCATGAATCAGTAGAGCTACCTTGCAAAAAAAAAAAGTTTGCACATTTTTTTCTACATATGACTTATACAATAAAAGCCTCCTTCCTGTACAAAGTGTAAAACAAGCTTCTCAGGATGAATAAAAAAGCTGGGAATTTGTCATGTGGATGAGATGAAGAACAAACTTAAAAATAAAATTTCTTTTTGATTAACTGATTGTCTTTTCTCACGATCGTTGTTGACAAAGTTTTTTCATGAAAAGCACTTTCATGTTATGTTATGAGCTCAGCTCTAGTTGTTTTTTTTTTTTTTGTTTGTTTGTTTGTTTTTTCCCTTCAACGTTTAACTATCTTGTTATTAATTGTGGTTTGAGTATGTGTGTGTGTTTGTGAATATAAATATTCATATTTTCTTACACTGGAAGCAAAGAGCTAATTCAAACAGGGAGGACTAGAGGATTTTGTCCAGCTGCTCCACCAACTCCAGTCACTGTGGCTCTCGAGCACAATAATAAACAGCAGAGTCTTCAGTCTTCAGACTGTTCATCTGGAGATACACCTTCTGTCTGCTGTTGTCTCTGGAGATGTTGAAGCGGCCTTGGACTGACTGGGAGTAGTAGGTGGTGCCACCATCATATCTGATAGTAGTGATCCACTCCAGTCCTTTTCCAGGAGCCTGTCTGATCCAGACCATCCAGTTGCTGCTGAATGTGAATCCAGAGGCTGTGCAGGTCAATGTGTGGGACTCTGCAGGCTTTTTAACCACTGGTTCAGATTGTGTCGGAGTCTGACCATCAACACCTGGCAACACAAAACAGAAAAGCATCACATGCATGAAGTACGGATTTGAATGAAGACGCTGTCAAATCCAGGTGAGTGAAAATGTTGACCTGCCCAGCAGAGAGTTAAAAGCAGCAGTCCTGTCCTATAGCCCATCATGTTTAAGTGTGTGGCCACTGTTGTCTGTCATCCTCTCTGCAGTCACATAAGTAGAGATGGGAGACATCAAAGTTTTGCATTGACTCCTCCTCACGGGGAGGGACGATAGCACTGCAGTGGATTGGTTTCTCAGTCATTTTGTACAATTTAAGAATGAATGTCATTGTGCAGAGTCTCTAAGGATTGGATTTAATCTGGATAAAACATGTTTTTTTGTAGAACCCCAAGATAAATACTATACTATCAAGTTCAAGTTAATTTATTTAGCCTATACAGCCCATCATCACAATAAGAAAAGAGAATAAGAAAAGTTGTAATTAGTCAAATCAAATCAAATCAAACTTTATTTATATAGCACCTTTCATACATAAAACAAATGCAACGCAAAGTGCTTTACATTAAAAAAACATACAACCCTAATCCCCCACCTCCTCACACACACTCACGCACGCACACACACACACACACAAGTACAACATATTTCGCACATGCATACATCCCCAGGCATACACCCCACCACACCCCAGCCCACCCCAACCCAACCCAAAAATAAAATAAAACATGGCTGAGCGCTGAAGGACCAGATGAGGGAACACCATTCATTCTTTGGGAGCCATCCACACCGAGAGGCGTCCCAGCTCACGACTACACGGAGCGCCACTGCAGAGACCGCCCCAACCCAGACAGACAGGAGCCCACACCACGGCCATAAGGCCCTGGAGCAGGGCCCCCAACCATCCAGGCCAGGACAACCCCCAGGACGGCACCCCCCGCAGGCAGGCCAGACACAGCTCCTGGAGCTAAAAACTAAAAGACAACAGAGTAAAATACAATCAATACTAAAAGGGATAGAAAAAAAAGAAACAATATAAAAAAAATGAAGTGTAATAAATGGGTGAGTGTTAATAAATTAAAAACAATAAAATTAAAAACAATAAAACAATACAGGCAACATAAATATGTATTAAAAAGTAAAAAAAGAAATTATTTAACAAGCAACTAAAACCAATAAGGACAACAGAAGCAGCATAAAAGAGAATCAGATAAAAGTCAGCAACTAATCATTAAACACAATGATGTCTTATCATATCATGCAATCATATCATTCCATTATATACTGTGCTACAGTAAAAGGGTTTATTACAATTAAATAACTTAACGTCCCATCATTTTCAGACTTTGATTGAAAATAATGACCAAATAAATATATTTTGAATTTGAAACATTTTGCCTCCTTATCAGGGAAGTGGCCTTGAATGTGTTGGTGGTGTGAGGCTGCCTCCTCTGGTGGCTTCATGTTCCAAGTGTTCAGGGACTGAGGGGTTTTTGTACAGCTCTACCAATGGTTTGTATCACTGTGGCTCTCTGGCACAACGCTGGCTGTGTCAACGTTTCACATTTCACACCTGTGGAGGAGAAAAGATTGAACATATCAGTGTATTTAACAGTGGAATAATAATAAAAAAGTGGTGCAGTGTGATGATAGAGTGTGTGTTTGTCCCTCCAAAGAGACTCACAGGATCCAGCAGCCAGCAGCAGCAGCAGAGCTACAGAGAACATGCTTGGTGTTGAAGGTCAACTGGTGGGAGCTTCTCTTGGTCTGCCTCAGCTGACAGTGTGATATCAAGTGTTTATAGCAGACTAGAAGGAAGTCAGCTTTGCATACAGCATAACACTCACATGACATAAAAGAAGGATGGACTGTGTTACAAATATTTAAGTCATGAATTGAATTTGAATTCTAATTACCAATAATCATTAAAAAGTGAAAGAAAAATGTTCATTAATTTCATAAATGTGTCAACAGCAGTCTTTGTAACTTCATATGGTTCACTGAATTGCTGACAGTGCTGTATTCTTGCAATCAGGTGGCACTGGAATGTGAAGTTTTTTGATGAATTGATCGAGTGATTGACTGATTGATTAGTCCGTTAGGAAACTCCTTGTGTGTCTTATTGCAGTCAGATGCACTCATCATGACAACGACCACATGTCAAAATATCACATTTACACTGATAACACCGACATGTGTATCAGTCAATCTTAGCACACATATACTGTGGTTTCCATGGTACAATGGTGAAAGACACGGGACTGAAAACCAGAAAACTAGACTCAGTTTAACATTTAAAATTGAAGCCATAATTTGTTCAAATGATTGAGCTGAATTATCTTGGCAAGATGTTTGTCTTGAATTCAATTTCCAAAGAATTGAGAAAATGCTGTGAGAGAGGGGGGATTAGAAACTAATTGTTTTGAGTTGTGCATCATGTGGGTGGAAAACACTCCGCTGCAGCACAAGTGGTGGATCTGGCTCTGAATAATCACAGGCTCTGTGCATTTCCATCTTTTTACACATGGGTGGATATGATTTGCTTTTTGTGAACACTGAAATCTATAAAATTGCATCAATTACTTCCTTTGTATGAACACGTACAGTAAAGGCTCAAACAAGTAAAGGTCCATTATTGTGCAGGATGAACATGGTTATGATGTGACACTTCAAACCCACTGCCAGTGACTGAACAAAACAATCACACGACTGAACGTTTCTGAAAGTTACACTTTTTTATTATTATTAAATAATCAAATCAGATTGGGATGTCCCTCTGCATTACGTGGATCACATACCATTTGAGTACATATACATTTTTATGAACAGGGAACACTTTACTGAATAATGTTAAGTTATAATCAGTTGTGATTAATGCTTCTATTTATTCATTAATTTGTTTGTTTGTTTGTTTATTATTAAAATCTTCATTCATTCCATCATTGATCCATTGATTTTTTCAGTCATTCACTATTTTCAACGGAAGGCCTTGAGCGCAAAATACATGATAATATAGGAAAAAAAGAATAACAACAACAAGAAACAAAACTGTTTGAGTGACTCATGAATCAAAATCAGTGTATGTTTAAACTAATATCTATCACTAAATTACAGATTAACAATGAAAAGAATTTCATTTTTTTTTTTCATTTTGTTCTTTTTTCTTGTTTCTGGGACATCTGTTCCAACAAACATATATACTGGTTGTTTTTCCTCCTCATCAGGGAAGGGGCCTTGAATGTGTTGGTGGTGTGAGGCTGCCTCCTCTGGTGGTTTCATGTTCCAAGTGTTCAGGGACTGAGGGGTTTTTGTACAGCTCTACCAATGGTTTGTGTCACTGTGGATCTCTGGCACAATAATACACAGCAGTGTCTTCAGGCTGCACATTCTGTCCAGTTAGAGTCACTGTCTTGCTGGAAGAGGCTGTGGACAAACTGAACTTGTTTTTCAGTGAATCTTTGTAGTTTGTGCTGCTACCAGCAACCTGTCCAATCCACTCCAATCCTTTCCCTGCAGGCTGTCTAATCCAAGATGTGTAATAGCTGCCAACAGAATAAGAGACCTGACAGGTGATGGTCAGAGTTTGACCTGGCTGGATAGTCAGAGAGGCTGGCTGTGTCAACGTTTCACATTTCACACCTGTGGAAAACACAAACATTTTTTAAATCAAAGTATCCAGTTACATGGCACCAGAAGAGCTGCTGGTTTTGTAAATCTGATGTCAAATCCAGAGAGACTCACAGGATCCAGCAGCCAGCAGCAGCAGCAGAGCTACAGACAACATGGTTTGTGTTGAAGCTGAACTGGTGGGAGCTGCTCTTCCTCTTTTCTTTCAACTTCCAGCCTCATATCAACTCTTTATAGCAGAGGAACCAGGAAGGACACTTTGCATACAATCAAACATACGACTGAAGAGGATCTACTCAGCAGTGGATCTCCACTGAAGTCGTTTTGTCTCGAGTCTTACAGCCGACTAATCTAATTATGTCTTTGTCTGCAATAACGGTCCATATTTGATTCATTGTTTTCAACCCTTTTTCTTTAATCGGTTCCTGTTCTGGTAACAACACTTATCCTGTTGTATAGTTCTAGTTGAATGGAAGCCTGTCAAGGATACAATTCCAGTGCTACTAAATCTTTATTAAAATCACACCAACATGTCCACTGAAATTTATTGTGCTCGATTTTTTCACTTGAAATGATTTGACATGATTTGATCTTAATTTGAAAACATGCAGATTCATATTTACTGAAAGAAAATTCCTTTTTATCTTGTAAATGTCCTTTATTCATTTGTTTGAAGATAAAGATTTGACAAATATGGAAATTGTCAACACATATTACTGTGGTCAAGTTATGATCATGTTGTAGTCTGAGTATTAAACTCTAGCCAGTCTTTATGCTCCAAGGCTCCAAAGTCATTTAAGACTCATGAGAAACCTGGAGCTGAAGGAAGAGACAAACATTTGCTGCCCTCTCATGTTTCAAAGAAGAACTGCAGCATGATTTCTACTACAAAATACAGTTTTTTTCATTCGCTTTTTCCAGTATAATGAAACTGGGATCCACTTTGTCGTCATCTTCACCTCCAAACCACAGCAGAAGTTTTCTTTTGCAAATGTGTTCATACCTTTTCATTGGATTCATACATTTTTCAGGCTCTTTTGCACAACACTTCTCACATGTGTCATTTACATGGCCCTGACTCCATTGACTTCACTGTGGTATTCAAAAGCAAAACATCTGCTCACAGCTGATAGAAATGAGCTGCATCACTGTGAAATCAATAGCGCACCTGCATCACTACCCGTTCCACAAATCACCATTCACCAATCAATCAGTATGCACCTACAAAAAAGGGGCCTATAAATTGTATTCTGTATTTTTTTTTCTCAACTCCTTTGAGTTTTTCTGTGTAATACTGTATGTGACTTACCGTATTTCAGTTTTTCCCATCAATACAGTATAATTTCACTTCAAAGTCTTTCTGAGTTTGGATGCAATTCTTTATTGTAAGTTCACATTTGAATGTGTAGCTCACAGGAGAACCTGGTTCAAACTGACAGCTGTATTTTGTATTGTGCTGTCAGCTGTGTTACAGTACAGTAGAGCTGATTGAAGGAATCTACTCATTTGGGCAGAAGTTGAGTTGTTTGAGGGAAATATTGGATTTTGCTACTTGCTTTACAATATGTAACTATGTAAATTGTCAAAAATATGACTGCAATACACACAGGAAAAAAGTAAGGTTGAACCTGCTCAGACTAAAAAAGGTGTGTTGCATTTTGGTGTTGAGTATGAAGTGAGTGAGTAGCTGGATTATGTCGCTTGACTGCAAGTTGTATTGGGCGGTGACAAAATGTGCTTTTGCTGCATGTTTGAAATGTTTTGTCATGGTAAGAGCCTTTTGCAAACAAAATGTGTTATTTTGGGAAGTGCACCTCTCATTAGGCCTATGGATTAACTGTTTTGATACCAGCATTTCTGAGTTGACAAAGGAGGTAAAGCGATTGAAAAAAACTGTAATGTCACTCACTTTTCACTCCATCATATACAGAGATGGTTACGGTTGAAATTTGTACAGAAATGTCCTTTACTTATATTTTCAGTGATGCTTTCAGTGACCAAAGTGTTGTCCTGGGTTTGGTAGTTTTGTGAAAAAGCATCATCGTGATTTGATCATTGAAATTTTTTCATAAAATATTTAGGAAATATCAAATTATGTTTATGATGAGTTCGGATCATTTGTTGTAATTATTTGCTATGAATTATTTTTCTTTTTGTAAACATACATTTAAAGCTTGCAGTGTTGTTCAGATGTAGGAGTGTTGTTGATCTGACAGAGCAGTGAGGATGAGGACTGGAGGATTTTGTACAGCTGCTCCACCAACTCCAGTCACTGTGGCTCTCGAGCACAATAATAAACAGCAGAGTCTTCAGTCTTCAGACTGTTCATCTGGAGATACAGCTGCTCTTTGCTGTTGTCTCTGGAGATGGTGAACCGGCCTTGGACTGACTGGGAATAGTAGGTGCTGCCACCACCATTACTGATAGTTGCAATCCACTCCAGTCCTTTTCCAGGAGCCTGTCTGACCCAGCCCATCCCGTAGTCACTGAATGTGAATCCAGAGGCTGTGCAGGTCAATCGGTGGGACTCTGCTGGCTTTTTAAGCACTGGTTCAGATTGGGTCAGAGTCTGACCATCAACACCTGGCAACACAAAACAGAAAAGCATCACATGCATGAAGTACGGATTTGAATGAAGACGCTGTCAAATCCAGGGGAATGAAAATGTTCACCTGCCCAGCAGAGAGTTAAAAGCAGCAGTCCTGTCCTATAGCCCATCATGTTAAAGTGTGTGGCCACTGTTGTCTGTCATCCTCTCTGCAGTCACATAAGTAGAGATGGGAGACATCAAAGTTTTGCATTGACTCCTCCTCACAGGGAGGGACGACAGCACTGCAGTGGATCAGTGTCTCAGTTCTTCTTTCATGCAATGGAGAATGAATGTTCACTGTACAGAGTGACTAATGGAATAAAATGGGATCCACAGGTAATCAAACATGCTTGGCTACACTGGAAACACAGTTAGCATCAATCATGTGAACTGGGGTCAGCAATGTTAGCTCAGAGTTTCTGTTGCTGATGAAAGTGAATTGATGAGTAACAAGTTAGCCGACCTGAAGCTGACATCAAAACAACCATGCATGGCTCTGTTCATAGAAAAGTGGTATAAACATGGAAATTAGGAGAAGGTCATTGTGGTCTTCATACTCTTATCAAAACCAGGAGGTGATGGTGATGTTGTGAGCTTCTTCAGTAAACTGTATACATGCATGATGATCTCACACAAAACCTTTCTTCAGTGCAGTTCCCGTAAAACCTGTTTTCAAGATTTTGTGTGAAACAGCATTAACATTATTTCTTAAATCATGTGAGTTAAGGAAAGTTTTTCATACATTTTCAGATTTGAGGATGGTCAGGTAAGGATATTTTTTCACTACTATTTGCTCCAAGCACCCAATATGTCTATATGTTATGTGGATTTTTTTTTTTTTTTTTTTTACAGCTGCTTATTCAACATTTTTCACTGTGTCTCACAAGCAAAAGAATAAATAGTAAAATCTTACCAGGCTACAAACAAGTGGCTCACATGGACAAAGAAGATCAGACAGGGGACAGAGTCTCCAGGGGACAGAGTCTCATTCATCCAAAGAGCCTCCTACAGCGATTGATGGTGAAAACACACTCCAGGACTCACCTGTTCTAATAAAAAACACTGGACCCAGAGGATGTGCAGGTCACTTAGTGAGATTCATCATGGCACACCAGTTAGTGGGGTTTACTCCTTGTAGTTTGTTCCTTCTTTCAGGGACAGTTTTTGCTATGGGCAATGTGGGCAACTGCCCAGGGCGCATTCTACTTGGAGGCGCACGAGAGGATAAAACAATCGCCAGTTTTCTAAACTACCGTATTGACCCGCACATGCCGCGGCACTGGCCGGCATCAGGCGTGCCGGCCG
Organism: Myripristis murdjan; assembly: GCF_902150065.1. Lineage (NCBI taxonomy): Eukaryota > Metazoa > Chordata > Actinopteri > Holocentriformes > Holocentridae > Myripristis > Myripristis murdjan. The sequence continues at coordinate 33,384,097 of NC_043987.1, read as the reverse complement.
CGGCACGGGCCGGTACCGCGCCCACCCGGTCAGGTCTGCCGGATCTGACAGGTGAGCGGCCTGATGCCGACTGATGGTGCCGCCTGATGCTGACTGATGGTGCTGCCTGATGCCGACTGATGGTGCCCCGGTGCCGCGGCTGACTGGTGCTGCGGGGGCGCAGGCAGGGTTGGAGTAGTAACATGAAAGGGTGCAAGCCATGAATTTCGCCTAGTGCGGCAACATAGGCAGAACCACCACTGCCTTCTTTGTCTCAAATCCAACAAGCCCAGAAGCTGCCACTGGACACAGAGGATGAAGTGGGAAACTACATTAAATAAAGCCTGTTGAAGTGGTAGTTACTTGCATCATGCAACATAAATGCTGATAATTCTATCAGTGTGCTGTATCAAATGTGTTTCATTACTATTTAGTAAATAAGCCTCAAGTCACCACTGTGACTTACAATGCACGATCTTACGTTAACTAACGCAGATTCACAATATTCAAGATCAATATTGTTGTGCTTGGACCTTTTGCGGGAGTTCTCCTCGTCAAACATAGTCACTGTGGCCTGTCCTACACTACCCCCCTCCGGGAGTACTGAGTCCCTTCAGTACAGGTGACTCAATAAACATGTCTACAAAAGAGGAAAACTACAATTACTGTTAGCTCACATCACAGTATTAGCAACTCAAAATGGTAACAGTTTAATGACAATAAACAACCTCCTTTTATTAGAACTACCCTGTTAGAACTAGATGTTTTAATATAAATTTTCAACTCAAAATTATGCCTTAGCAAATCAACAGATTAACTTGGCAGTCTCTCTTTAATAGTTAGTTCCTGTATCTCTCTGGTTTATGAACTACTCGCCCACTTGAGGTTTTCACAGTGTTTTCTGGAATGCTTCTGACTTCTTGTCCTTTCTCCTGCCCACATCCTGGGGCTTTGGGCTCAATCACATGGCGTCTGGAAAGCTCCGTCCTCTGCTGGATCTTTGGCAGTGTCTTTTTCTAGTGGCAGCTCTGGTGCCAACAAAGCATCCTCTTCAGGTGGCTGTGTAGCTGGCTAAACAATTAGGGGACCCTGCCAAGGTGCTTGAAGCTTGGGGCTCCATCCCTTCTAGTTGGTGTCGTCTTTCACATAGACCAAATCTCTAACACCGTAGGAATGTTCTCGTGCTCGAACATCGTACGTCTTCCTCTGACGTTCTTGTGCAGTACGGAGATGCTCTCTTGCTGTGTTTTGTGTCTCTTTGAGTCCCTCCTCCAGGTTGTAGAGGAAATCTGCTACTCCCATCCGGTCAGATTTTAGTGCTGCTGCCCCGCTCTGGATATCCTGAGGTTGATGAACTTCCCTTCCAAGCATCAGCCTGTTAGGTGTGAACCCTGTGACTGCATGCTGCGAGCTGCGATAGGCTGAGGTGAGTAGTGGCAGATGTTCGTCCCAGTTCTTCTGGTTCTGGTCCACATAGCACCGAATCATCTGCAGCAAGGTTCTGTTGAACCGCTCAACCTGCCCGTTGGAAGCAGGGTGGTAAGGGGTGGTCCTCGTCTTGGTGATCTGCAGGAGCTTGCATACACTCTGAAACAGGGAGCTCTCAAAATTGCGACCCTGGTCGGTGTGCAACTCGAGGGGGGCTCCAAACAGGGCAATGAAGTCATACACAAGCCTCCTTGCTGTTGTTTCTGCCCCTTGGTCCGGAACAGGGAAGGCCTCAACCCATCTGGTGAACTGGTCAGTGATGATGAGGATGTACTTGTTTCCACAGCTGGATACTGGGAAGGGACCAAGGATGTCTAGATGGAGCCGGTCCAGAGGTGCCCCAGCTTGGTAACTTTGCAGCTTTGCTCTTTTCACTGGTCCTTTAGATTTACATGCATTGCAGTGTCGACATCTCTTTATGAACAGGCGGACATCCTCACCTATTCCATACCAGTGATAGCTCTGGCGTAGGCGCTCGAGGGTTTTTGCCTCTCCTAGATGACCCGAGTGTGGAGGGTCATGGCAAGCTCGAAGAACCTCTTGTTGCATGGATGCAGGGACTAATAGCAGCAAGGCTGGGCATTGGGCTCCTACTCTCTTCCAGGAATAGTAGAGAACTCCTTGTTGTAACACAACCTGGGGCAAGCAGAGCCAGAACTTCCTCACTGCAGGGCCCTCGAGCGTCACCTGATCTTTATTAGGAAGTGTCCCAGATTCTGTCCACATGTGAAGAATGGAGAGGACGGGATCAGCTTTCTGCAGTTTGGCTAGCTCTTCCAAACTGGCTGATTGCAGCCAGTTAACCACTGGGGTCTCCGACACAGGTGCAGGTGGCTGGCCAATTTTCATCAGCTGAGTTACATTACCACGGGTCTCACTGCCGGTTTGAATACACCTCACTGCTAGCGGCACCACATCATCCACATCATCTTCAAACCTGGCCCACTGCTCATGAAGTCTTTGGCAAAACTTGCATCCTCGACATGGCAGGTCAGACAAGTTCTTCCCAGCTTGGTAGCAGTCACATTCATTGGACTGTTCTTTGGTTTGCCTTGACATGGCATCAGCATTTGAGTGTTGCCGCCCTGCTCGATGCTCGATGTCAAAGTCGTATTGGCTCAACTCCTCCAACCAGCGAGCCAACTGACCTTCAGGGCACTTGAACCGGAAAAGCCAGGTCAGGCTGCCATGATCCGTCCTCAACAAGAACTTCCTGCCCAGTAGGTAGTGACGGAATTGGTGGGTGAAACGAACAACAACCAGTAGCTCACGTCTGGTGACACAATACCTCTGTTGAGCTGGTGTAAGGTGGCTGCTGGCGTACGTGAGAACTCGCTCTTCACCCCACTGCAGTTGTGACAGAACAGCTCCAATACAGTGGCTCGAAGCATCGGTGTCGAGGATGTACTTGCCTCCAACAGTGGGGTATCCCAGCACTGGGGTAGTCGTTAGCTTCTCCTTTAGCTGTGTGAAAGCATCCTGGTGTTCACCTGTCCACAGGAATGTGGCATCCTTCTTTAGAAGGCGGTGGAGGGGGCTTGCCAGTTCTGCAAATGCTGGGACAAACTTGCGGTAGTAGTTACCCAGCCCGAGGAAAGCTTGCAACTCCTGCACATTGCTAGGGGGCGCCCAGAGTTGTACATCTCTGACCAGAGCTGGGTTTGGGCGGATCCCGTCGCCACTCACAATGTGGCCCAGAAAGAGGACTTCTTCTTGAAGCAAGTGACACTTAGACGGCTTCAGCTTCAGCCCATAGCTGTGGAGACGGCTGAAGACCTGTGTCACCATAGTTGCATGCATTTGTTGGGCTTGGCGACCTGGTGCATTCTCTCCTGAAGTGTCCTGGTTCTCCACATTTAAAACATGGGCCAGTTGTCCCACGGGTTGGGCTTGGGGACTGGGAACGCATCCGGCTGGGCTGCACTTGAGGATGGTTCTGCTTCCTCTCCAGCGGTTTAGGAAGTTGTGTTACTCTAGTTACTCTAGTTTGCTGGTGCTCCGTGTATGTGGATTGGAGGTGTTCATACTCCAGCTGTAGCTTCCCCACTGTATGAACAAGGGTTTTGCCTTGGTCTGTCAGTGCAGCGAACTGATCTGCAGTCACATATTCGGGGGTCTGCACCGGGCGAGCAGTAGCAGTGACATCCTCACAGGCGTCCACATCACTGGCCCAAGAAACACACCTGGTTCTGTTCTTTATTTCAGTTTCACGCCCCATAGTGGCTTTGAAGTTATGTTCGTGAGCCTCGACACGCTGTTGAGCCTCTGCAAGGGAGTGTGGATCTCTGCTCATGACTTCGTAAGCCACCTTTTGGTTTCTCAGACCCTTTAGGAAAGCATCAGTTGGCAACCGATGCTTTCTTGCAGCTGGAGATCCACGCCTGGGTAGGCAAGCGCAATGAGGTGCCGTACCTCTTCTGCAAACTCAGTCGAGGTCTCTTTTCCTTGTCGGAGCTCCCCCAGCTCCTTACTGTGGTAGGGGGGTCTTTTTTCCCAAAACGCTGAGTGAGCTGCTCTACTAGAAGAACATAATCCTCCCTTGTATGTTCTGGCAGTGAGCAGACGTATCATATTGCAGCTCCTCTCAAACACTCATGCAGCCTGTCCACTCTTTTGGCAGCAGTCCATCCACATTTCCTGGCTTGGCGCTCAAATGGCAACAAGAAAGAGTCCCAGTCATCATTTCTGTCAAATATGGCAAGCTTAGGTCTTTGTGCCTCCTGCAGTGTGGGCTGACTGTTGTAGCTGGAGCTATTCAGCCTCTGCTCAACATAGTAGGGGAATGGGCGCTGGGTTTCGCCCTCAATCTCTCTAGTGTCTCTCCTTCTAACATCAGGTTCAGGATTGACACTACTCCTGGTGGGTCTGGGGCTGCGGGCCTGCCTGTTGATGACATCCAGTTCAGCTGCAAAGGGACCACCAGCACGATCCCTTGGTCTTACTGGCATCTCCCAAGAGGCCAAAGGTGCAGTAGCATGCCTGTCCAGTGTGGGCCGCTGTAACATCTCACCCCCAGCCCCACTGGAAACAGTGAGTGGTGGCGTAGCTTGCTGTGCAGCTGAATTTCCTAAGAACTGGAGCAAGCATCATCTGCAGGCTTTTTGTCTGTTGATTTTGGTTATCCAACAAAGCTTGCAACCATGCTGGGGCTGGATCAGGCTCAGATGGGCCTGCTGTGGCTCCTTCTTCATTCATTTTTTTTTTTTTATTATTTTTATTTATTTATTTTTTTTTTCAGTGTCTCTATTTGTCTCTTCTGTATCACAGTCTTTGCTCTTATGTATCACAGTCTTTGCTCTGGGGCTCTATTAGTTTTGTTTTCACAGTACTGGGGTTATGTAGAGCAACCATTTGCAGGTGCCCTGTGATGCGCTGCTCCACGGCTGATGAGGTGAGGACAGCAGGGCAGCGGCCACTCTCGTTGCACTGCGCCGCCTCGGCTGGAGATCTGCGCACACCAACAGTCCTCCGCGATGAAAAACCACAGGGAGCAAGCAGCAGTGTTATGACAGTGGCTCCCGTTATTGTTTGCCTGCTCGTGCGAGCCCCCGTTAGCTTCCGCTAGCTCCCATTAGCCTCCACTAGCTCCCGTTAGCTTTAATTAGCGACTATTAGCTTTCTTCTCTGTCCGGTGAACGTACTCACGGTTGGAAAAGTTTGCAAAGATCCCACTTCTGACACCAGTTGTTGTGCTTGGACCTTTTGAGGGAGTTCTACTCCTTCGTCTGGATGTGCGTGGGTGGAAGATATTTCACACAGCAAGGAAGATCCGTTTAGGAAATTTGAAGTTTGCTTGGTAAGTACAGAACATGCAGCTGTATACAATAATATTGGTGAGTGTTGCTGAGTTGGGTCGTGGTCCCTAGCTCGGGCACAGAACAGCGAGCCTGCCTGTCCATGCAGTGAGCCGTGGGCACCATTTAACAACCAACTTCCTACTGGCGACTCCAGTGGGGAGACCCCGCCACATATCCCATGCGCGTGCACGCTATGCTTACTGACCAATAGAGACGCTACGCCTAGCAACACGCAATACATCCTGCACGGGAACAAAGGAGGGTCAAACATAGTCACTGTGACCTGTCCTACAATATACAATTTTTGCTTTACATACACTATATTACCAAAAGTATTCGCTCACCCATTCAAATGATCAGAATCAGGTGTCCTAATCACTTGGCCTGGCCACAGGTGTATAAAATCAAGCACTCAGGCATGCAGACTGTGAAACAAGACATTTGTGAAAGAATGGGCCGCTCTCAGGAGCTCAGTGAATTCCAGCGTGGAACTGTCATAGGATGCCACCTGTGCAACAAATCCAGTCGTGAAATTTCCTCGCTCCTAAATATTCCACAGTCAACTGTCAGCTCTATTATAACAAAATGGAAGCGTTTGGGAACAACAGCAACTCAGCCACAAAGTGGTAGGCCACGTAAAGTGACGGAGAGGGGTCAGCGGATGCTGAAGCGCATAGTGCAAAGAGGTCGCCGACTTTCTGCACAGTCAATTGCTACAGAGCTACAAACTTCATGTGACCTTCAGATTAGCCCAAGTACAGTACGCAGAGAGCTTCATGGAATGGGTTTCCATGGCCGAGCAGCTGCAGCCAAGCCACACATCACCAAGTGCAATGCAAAGCGTCGGATGCAATGGTGTAAAGCACGCCGCCACTGGCCTCTAGAGCAGTGGAGACGCGTTCTCTGGAGTGATGAATCACGCTTTTCCATCTGGCAATCTGATGGACGAGTCTGGGTTTGGAGGTTGCCAGGAGAATGGTACATTTCAGACTGCATTGTGCCGACTGTGAAATTTGGTGGAGGAGGAATTATGGTGTGGGGTTGTTTTTCAGGAGCTGGGCTTGGCCCCTTAGTTCCAGTGAAAGGAACTTTGAATGCTTCAGGATACCAAAACATTTTGGACAATTCCATGCTCCCAACCTTGTGGGAATAGTTTGGAGCGGGCCCCTTCCTCTTCCAACATGACTGTGCACCAGTGCACAAAGCAAGGACTTGACTGGCCTGCACAGAGTCCTGACCTGAACCCGATAGAACACCTTTGGGATGAATTAGAGCGGAGACTGAGAGCCAGGCCTTCTCGACCAACATCAGTGTGTGACCTCACCAATGCGCTTTTGGAAGAATGGTCAAAAATTCCTATAAACACTCTCCTCAACCTTGTGGACAGTCTTCCAAGAAGAGTTGAAGCTGTAATAGCTGCAAAAGGTGGACCGACATCATATTGAACTCTATGGGTTAGGAATGGGATGGCACTTCAGTTCATAGTATGAGTAAAGGCAGGTGAGCGAATATTTTTGGTAATATAGTGTAGTTGCCAAACTGTGTCTGTTAATAAACACATGAATATGATGTTTGGCTGCATGTTTGTCTGATCTTCTTTCTCCATGTGAGCCACTTGTTTGTAGCTCTGTGTCTCCAGGGAACAGAGTCTCTTGCTCACAGAAACACATGGCATTAAATTAATTTGTGGTCTGAGGCTGCCTCCTCTGGTGGCTTCATGTTCCAAGTGTTCAGGGACTGAGGGGTTTTTGTACAGCTCTACCAATGGTTTTTGTCACTGTGGCTCTCTGGCACAATAATACACAGCAGTGTCTTCAGGCTGCACATTCTGTCCAGTTAGAGTCACTGTCTTGCTGGAAGAGGCTAAGGAAATACTGAACTTGTTTTTCAGTGAATCTTTGTAGTATTCATAGCCAGTATTTTTCTTTCCAATCCACTCCAGTCCTTTCCCTGCAGGCTGTCTGATCCAAGCTGTGTAAGAGCTAAGAGAATAAGAGACCTGACAGGTGATGGTCAGAGTTTGACCTGGCCGGACAGTCAGAGACGCTGGCTGTGTCAACGTTTGACATTTCACACCTGTGGAGGAGAAAATATTCAACATATCAGTGTATCTGACAGTGGAATAATAATAAAGAAGTGGTGCAGTGTGATGATAGAGTGTGTGTTTGTCCCTCAAAGAGACTCACAGGATCCAGCAGCCAGCAGCAGCAGCAGAGCTACAGAGAACATGCTTGGTGTTGAAGGTCAACTGGTGGGAGCTTCTCTTGGTCTGCCTCAGCTGACATTGTGATATCAAGTGTTTATAGCAGACTAGAAGGAAGTCAGCTTTGCATACAGCATAAAGGGTGGATGGACTGTGGCATTATAAGCATTTAAAGTATGAACTGCCAATTGTTTTCTCTTGTTATGAAGTCGGAATGACAAACTTTTTTTTTTTTTACTCTACTTTTTAACAATTAAAGAGAAAAATTGGCTTTGTTTTTAAATGAGAAATTGGTACCTAATCCAGGCTGAATTTTTGTATGCTTTAGAAAGGAATTAAGTTTAGAAAATATGAAGTGAAGATGGAGAGGCTGGAAAACTCCTTTGTTTTTTCCTTCCTAGTATGTATAATTATGTATATAAAACTCTCTATATGTATAGAGGAGTTTGAAGAAATGCAACTTTTTTAGAGTTTCTAATCTGCTGTGTCATGAAAATGAAAAAAACAAAAAAACAAAAACAAAATTAACTTGGATATGTTAATGACTTTAAGAGCACCATCAAGAAGTGAAAACAAGAATCTTTCTAAGTGGAAGAATGTTTCAAAGTGTTTATGTGTGTGTGTATGTGTGTGTGTGTGTGTGTGTGTGTGTGTGTGTGTGTGTGTGTGTGTGTGTGTGTGATATGCATCAGGATTTCAGAAACAAGAGAGGGGTTATGTAAATTAATCTAAATAAATCTGAATTCATTTGAATGGTCAGTAACAGTACAGATGATGTGAAAAGGACAGTCAATCAAAACAGACCCTGCTGTGTTGAGTAGGAGGGCAGCCACATTCAAAACCTGAAAACTCAGTAGGGAATTAGGGATTTAAAGTTCATGTGAGCCAGAAAATAACGGAATGAAAAGGTTGAAACACAGGTTGAGACGCAGAACGAGGCAGGAGGCAACATGCTGCAGTAGACTGGCAGAGCAGCAAATATTTGTGACAACATGAGATTTTTTAAAGCTGTAATGCTTGAGGAACAATTTACAGAAAAATCCCATTTCAGTAATTACAGCAAATATTAAAAAACATATGTTGTATTCTAAAAGATTTGGATGTAATTCTGGACAAATGAAGAACTGCATCTGAATTCACCTAAAAAACAAATGTGACTCTGCCTAACCTGATATATGAATGTATGGATGGATGGATAGATGGATGGATGGATTTAATATTGGATTTAGTTGTTTAAATGAATAACAATAAAAAATAATTACTTCGTTGGTTTCAAATATCATGTAGAAGCCATTTACTGGTGAAATTATCAAAATATACACTAACATCATGAAATACTCTCTATTAATTTGCTCATGTCTATAAAACAATGTAACTTTGTGGTTTAGTTTTCTTCAAATACAATGACTAACACAGATTTACAGTAACCATGATCAATATATAATTGTTGCATTGCATCATTACTACATTACTACAACTGTGTTTGTTAATAAACACATGAATATGATGTTTGGCTGCATGTTTGTCTGATTTTCTTTCTCTTGCTCACACAAACACACAGCTGCATCTTCAGTCCACACACTCTGTCCTCTAAGTGTCTGTGTTGGACTGGATGTGTCTGTGGTCACACTAAACATTCTTGTCACTTTGTCATTATAATGTCCATGATGTCTGATGCACTTCCCTCAGATCCACTGCTGGTTTCTCTGCAGGTGATGCTTTACAGTGTGGATAGATCAACTGATTGTTGAAAGACTATCCAAACCCTGAGCGGCTTATGTTTTTAAGGAAAGCAGCAAATAATTGTTCCACATATATGTAGCTGATAATAGTAAAACACCCTGGCTGGACTCAAACCTGGCCCACCGTGAAAAGGACTTAGTAAGTAAGTAAGTAAGTAAGTACACTTTATTAATCCCACAAGGGGAAATTCCAATTTAAGTTACATTTCTTACAGTGCTGTATTTTTGCAACCAGGTGGCACTGGAATGTGTAGTTTGTTTGATGAATTGATCGTGTAATTGACTGATTGATTAGTCCGTTAGGAAACTCCTTGTGTCTTATTGCAGTCAGATGCACTCAACATGACAAAGACCACATGTCAAAATATCACATTTATACTGATAACACCTGATGACACTGATGTTTTAACTTATCTCACTTTTTACCCTGTTGTTCTTTCAGCCTTTTTTATGTGTTTATAATATGAGAAGACTCACTCACTGTAAACCAAATTTACCCAAGGGTACAATAAAATTATCTGAATCTGAATCTGAATCTGACATGTGTATCAGTAAATCTTAGCACACATATACTGTGGTTTCCATGGTACAATGGTGAAAGACACGGGACTGAAAACCAGAAAACAAGACTCAGTTTAACATTTAAAATTTCAGCCATAATTTGTTCAAATGACTGAGCTGAATTATCTTGGCAAGATGTTTGTCTTGAATTCAGTTTCCAAAGAGCTGAGAAAATGTTGTGAGAGAGGGGGGTTAGAAACTAATTGTTTTGAGTTGTGCATCATGTGGGAGGAAAACACTCAGCTGCAGCACAAGTGGTGGATCTGCCTCTGAATAATCACAGGCTCTGTGCATTTCCATCTTTTTACACATGGGTGGATATGATTTGCTTTTTGTGAACACTGAAATCTATAAAACTGCATCAATTACTTCCTTTGTATGAACATGTACAGTAAAGGCTCCGACAAGTAAAGGTCCAAGATGATGCAGGATGAACATGGTTATGATGTGACACTTCAAACCCACTGCCAGTGACTGAACAAAACAATCACATGACTGAACATTTCTGAAAGTTACACTTTTTTTTTTTTTTTTTTTTTTTAAAATTAAATAATCAAATCAGATTGAGATGTCCCTCTGCATTACATGGATCACATACCATTTGTGTAAATATACATTTTTATGGACAGGGCACACTTTTAAAAGGGCGTGTATTATATTGTTGTCTATAAACAACACTGTTTTTGCAGGTTCCTCTAAAAGGATTTTCTTCAACATGTTTGATTTAGTCTTCATTCTAATACGATTGATAATTTTGTTCAATGACCATTTTCTGAACCTCATTGGGCTACAAGAGTAATCACAGTCATGTCATCAATACATGTCCATTTAGGTTCAAACTGGTTCTCAGTGATTTTGCTGGAAATATTATTAACCATTGCACTGCTGTAGAAACATGCATGTTGGCAAGATAAAAACATTAAAAATGATGACAAAAAATACAACTGTAAATGACTCTCTTTGTTCTCTTTGTGTGTGTTTGTGTGTATGTATCTGATCTGCTGCTGCCCCCTGGTGATCTTTGTTAAAATAAATTGATTGAGGTTTTTGTTCAGCTCCTCTGCTCATTCACATCACTGTGGCTCTTTGCACAGAAATACACTGCAGAGTCCTCTGGCTTTAAGTTGGACAGTCTCATATAAACCATGCTGTTGCTGTTATCTCTGGTGATTTCTATACGTCCTTGCACACTGCTGGCATAATTTGTTTTGCTTGCATCATAGTAAATAAGTCCTATCCATTCCAATCCTTTTCCTGCAGGTTGTCTTATCCAATGCATACCAAAGCTGCTGAAAGTGAAGCCAGTTCCCCTGCAGGAAAGACTGAGAGTTTCCCCAGGCTTTTTCAGCACCGGACTGGAGGGAATGGACTCCATAGCCTGGCCATTCAAGCCTGACAGAGAACAAGGAGAAAAACACAGAGGAGAGAGAAAGAAAGTCAGAAGTAGTAAAACATAACAATCAGTATATTTGCCATTATGTCAGTATAGCAGCATGAAACATGACAACTCACATGGCAGACAGAGAGCTGTGAGCAGGAGAGAGAGTTTGTCCATCATCCTGAGGCTGAAGATGTGAACTCAGCTGCTCCACCCAAAAGAACAAGACAACAAGTCAGCAGGAGGACACAAGTACACACTCTGACACTCTGAATTTGCATGGGGAATTTAGGAGGGAGGGACTAATGTACTGAGCTCACAGGTCACTCAAAGTCAGTCAAAACAGACGCTGAGTAGGAGGGCAACAGAAGCCAAACCTGAATGAAACATGAACACTCAGTAGAGAATCAGGGAGTCAAAGTTATATGTGAGCCAGGAAATAATGGAACAAAAAGGCTGAAACATCAGACATCAGGCTCTCTATGTATTTGTTTGCTCTTTACAATAAAATAATGTGACTTTGTGGTCCAGTTAGGATTAAGAAAACTTTCTTGCTCATCTCATACCCAGTAAAAACACAAGCACAGAAACTTAACAGTTGTGCATCCGAAGCATATTAGAGGAAAAATGCACATTTCTCAAAACATACACCTGTTACATACACCTGTTTTCTATCTTTTTATAATCCTTGTTTATAGTGTTTATATTGCTTACTGCTATTTATCATGTGTATACTGTATATTTCTTCTAAATTTGCACAATGACCTACCTCTATGCACATTTTATACACCCATGCACACGTTTTTTTCAGTTTTTTTTTTTTTGTTGCACATTGCATTTTGCACACTGGGTTGTACTTAGATCTTATTCTGTTGTACTCAGATCTTATTCTGTTGTACTTAGATCTTATTCTTTATTTTTATTTATTTATTTATTTATTTTTATTTACTTAATCTGTAATCCGTGGATACTGCTGAAAAAATGTGAATTTCCTGCGGGATGAATAAAGTATCTATCTATCTATCTATCTCTCTATCTATCTAAAGACATCTCTATTCAGTTAAATCTTATGGCGTTCATTATAAAAGAAGCTTATTCTTCAAACTACACTAAGATTTACACCCAGTCTTTCTCTCTGGAATAATCTTCCCCAAACAACTCATATTGCTGAATCCTTGGACGGTGTCAAGTTGCTCCTGAGACTCATTTTATTTTAGGGGGTTTTCCATAGATCCTTTATTAAAGGTCTTTGGAATGACTGATGATATGTATGTCTTCTCTGTCTGTGCTCATTTCTGTTATTATTTTTTTCTTTTCCTATGGATTTATTTTTATTTTCCTCATGTGAAGCACTTTGTAAATGCATGTTTTAAAAATTGCTTAGAGCATCATTTCGATAAAAGGTTCCGCCACCCCACTGATGGAAAATCCAGTCCATTGGTTTTCCTTTACAGTGTCTGACCCAACCTGTTGCATAGCTGCTATCAGTCAAGGCATAGCCAGAGGGCTGACAGGTGATGGACAAAGACTGTCCAGGCTGCACAACCACTGAGTCTGGCTGGATCAGATCAATACTGTACACACCTGTGGAGACAAACATCAGGATGATCCACATCATTCATGTCACTCTGCAGCCTTTATGATGGGTTTATTAGTAGGAATCCACTGAAAGCTACTCCCAGGATCCAGCTGCCAGCAGCAGTATCACAGCTCCAGAGAACATGGTTTATGTTGAAGCTGATCTGATGTCAGCTCTTCTGTCCTCTGACTGACACACACACACACACACACACACACACACACACACACACACACATACGTCTCCTTATGTGCTCAGACTTACACACTCATTTGCATATTGAGGAGAAAAACTGTATCATTTAATTATATTTAAATCAACAGCATATAAATTAATAACCTCACAATGACATACAATTACAATGTATGTGCAATTTCTTATCAAATTCTCACAATACTTATAGTTTGTATTTAGACAAAAATGAAATTTCACAATGAATTTTGTGTTTCCGGTTAGTTGCAAAAATTTGTCTGTGAATAAACCCATGAATATGATGTTTGGCTGCATGTTTGTCTGATCTTCTTTCTCCATGTGAGCCACTTGTTTGTAGCTCTGTGTCTCCAGGGGACAGAGTCTCTTGCTTACACAAACACACAGCTGCATCTTCAGTCCACACACTCTGTCCTCTAAGTGTCTGTGTTGGACTGGATGTGTCTGTGGTCACACTAAACATTCTTGTCACTTTGTCATTATAATGGAAATCAGACTGATTGACTTATGTTTTTGAAGAAAAGAAGCACATAATTGTTCCACATACTGTATATGTAGCTGATAATAGTAAAATGCCCTGGATGGACTCAAACCTGGCCCACTGTGAAAAGGACTTCTCCTGAATGGTACATGAATTCATTTTTGAAGCCACCAGGGAACCACATGCTGTTAAATTAATCTGTGGTGTGAGGCTGCCTCCTCTGGTGGCTTCATGTTCCAAGTGTTCAGGCACTGAGGGGTTTTTGTACAGCTCTACCAATGGTTTGTGTCACTGTGGATATCTGGCACAATAATACACAGCAGTGTCTTCAGGCTGCACATTCTGTCCAGTTAGAGTCACTGTGTTGCTGGAAGAGGCTGAGGACAAACTGAACTTGTTTTTCAGTGAATCTTTGTAAGCTGTGCTGCTACCAGAAACCCATCCAATCCACTCCATTGCTTTCCCTGCAGGCTGTCTGATCCAATTTGTGGAATAGCTAGTAATAGAATAAGAGACCTGACAGGTGATGGTCAGAGTTTGACCTGGCCGGACAGTCAGAGACGCTGGCTGTGTCAACATGTAACATTTCACACCTGTGGAAAACAAAAAAATCATTTTTTTTTAAATCAAACTATCCAGTTACATGGCACCAGAAGAGCTGCTGGTTTTGTAAATGTGATGTCAAATCCAGAGAGACTCACAGGATCCAGCAGCCAGCAGCAGCAGCAGAGCTACAGACAACATGGTTTGTGTTGAAGCTGAACTGGTGGGAGCTTCTCTTCCTCTTTTCTTTCAACTTCCAGCCTCATATCAACTCTTTATAGCAGAGGAACCAGGAAGGACACTTTGCATACAATCAAACATACGACTGAAGAGGATCTCCTCAGCAGTGGATCTAAACTGAGGTAGTAGTTTTGTCCCAAGTGTGACAGTCCTCTAATGTGTGTGACTGTGCCACATCACTTTAATCCACCTGCTGACTGCTGGGATCTCTGGAGAGAGAGAAAACACTTTTTGTTGCCTGGAAATCAGCTCTGCCTGCTGTTGGGGTTTTAAATCAACCTGTTACATCTTTTTCTGCAATAATCTGCTCAGTGTGTGATTCACTGTATTGCAGCCTTTTTACCTGATCAGTTTTGTATTCCAATAACAATACATATACTGTTGTATGGGTATAGTTTTATTGAGGCATGTGAGGTAGACAGTTCCATTAGGCTAAATTGTTTTTTCAGACTAAACATGTTCTCTCAAATGATGGTCTCAGTATTTCATTATTGAGGGTGTTCTCATTTATCAAATGTGATCATGTTTCTAAAGCATGCAGATTTCCACGCAAAATGATTTCAGCTATTTTTGAAATTGTTAATTTCATTTTTTCATCTTTATATAAGACATAGGTTTGACATTAAGTTTGTTGTCAGACTTTAAGAAGTGGGCAGTGCAGAATCAGGACAGGAACTACTTTGTGAAAATGACTATCCTTGTTATGCATTGTTGTATGGGAATGTCATGAATGGATGCTATATTTGTGTGACATTTTAAAGATAGTTCTGTTTGAATGTTGTGGAGCAGGTGCTTTCCTTTATTTACAGTTTGGGTGATGTTTTCAGCAACCACAGTGTTGTGCTGCTTTTGGTGTAGAATTCATCATCATGATTTGATCTTTTAAATGTCTTCATCATAAATGTTGTCGATATTTCATTGTGTTTATTATGCTTTATCATGAGAGAAATATAATGTGCTCAAATCCCACCCCTACCCCCCTCTCTCTTTCTGTTTCAGTAAACATTCATTTAAAGCCCAGTCATACTTCTACTCTAACAGAGCAGTGAGGATGAGGACTGGAGGATTTTGTACAGCTGCTCCACCAACTCCAGTCACTGTGGCTGTCGAGCACAATAATAAACAGCAGAGTCTTCAGTCTTCAGACTGTTCATCTGGAGATACAGCTGCTGTCTGCTGTTGTCTCTGGAGACGGTGAACCGGCCTTGGACCGACTGGGAATAGTAGGTGCTGCTGCCACCAGGGTGGATAATTGCAATCCACTCCAGTCCTTTTTCAGGAGCCTGTCTGATCCAGTGCATCCAGAAGCTGCTGAATGTGAATCCAGAGGCTGTGCAGGTCAATGTGTGGGACTCTGCAGGCTTTTTAACCACTGGTTCAGATTGTGTCAGAGTCTGACCATCAACACCTGGCAACACAAAACAGAAAAGCATCAAATACATGAAGTACGGATTTGAATGAAGACGCTGTCAAATCCAGGTGAGTGAAAATGTTGACCTGCCCAGCAGAGAGTTAAAAGCAGCAGTCCTGTCCTATAGCCCATCATGTTAAAGTGTGTGGCCACTGTTGTCTGTCATCCTCTCTGCAGTCACATAAGTAGAGATGGGGGACATCAAAGTTTTGCATTGACTCCTCCTCACAGGGAGGGACGACAGCACTGCAGTGGATCAGTGTCTCAGTTATTATTTCATGCAGTGGAGAATGAATGTTCACTGTACAGAGTGACTAATGGAATAAAATGGGACCCACAGGTAATCAAACATGCTTGGCTACACTGGAAACACAGTTAGCATCAATCATGTGAACTGGGGTCAGCAATGTTAGCTCAGAGTTTCTGTTGCTGATGAAAGTGAATTGATGAGTAACAAGTTAGCCGACCTGAAGCTGACATCAGAACAACCATGCATGGCTCTGTTCATAGAAAAGTGGGATAAACATGGAAATTAGGAGAAGGTCATTGTGGTCTTCATACTCTTATCAAAACCATGAGGTGGTGGTGATGTTGTGAGGTTCTTCAGTAAACTGTATACATGCATGATGATCTCACACAAAAGCTTTCTTCAATGCTGTTCCCTTAAAACAGATTTTCAAGATTTTGTGTGAAACAGCATTAACATTATTTCTTGGAATTAAATCATGTGAGTTAAGGATAATTTTTCATACATTTTCCGATTTTGGGATGGGCAGGTAAGGAGAATTTTTCACTACTATTTGCTCCAAGCACCCAATATGTCTTCATGTTATGTGGATTTTTTTTTTTTTTTTTTACATCTGCTATTCAACATTTTTCACTGTGTCTCACAGGCAAAAGAATAAATAGTAAAATCTTAACAGGCCAACATTCATCCAAAGAGCCTCCTGCCAGTGACACCAACAGACTCAATAAACTGATCAGGAGGGCTGGCTCCGTGATCGGCTGCAAACTGGACACTTTGGAGGCTGTGGTGGAGAGGAGGACACTGAACAAACTGTTAACCATCATGGATAACCCTGACCACCCTCTCCACCACACACTGGTCAGACAGCAGAGCTCCTTCTCCAACAGACTGTTACAGCTCCGCTGTCAAAGGGACAGATACAGGAAATCATTCCTGCCACAAGCCATCTGACTGTACAACAAATCACATCTGTCAGACAGAGACTTGCAACTGTCTGCTGTAGGGGAGAGTGGGGTAATTTGTGCCAAGGGGCAAGTAGTGCCACCCCTGTTATCTAGAAAACCATAGAAGAAGTTGGTCATGTGACCACATATTTTTGAAGAGGCATCCATTTCACTCATCCTGCAAAGAAGGGAGACACATGGCTTGAGAGGTAAGCACATTTCAGTTCAAAAACATTTTTTTGCCCTCCAAAGTAAAATTTCTATGATCAAGGTTTTTTGATTGCTGTATTTGAACAATTATAGAAAACTTTGAAAACAGTTCACACAGGTTTTAGTACTTTAGTAAGCTACACCATGAGTCTATCCAGTTAGCATGATGTTAGCTCAAAACAGCTGGGGGATGCATTTTTTTCAAAATGGTGGGCTTGGGGTAATTTGTGCCAAAGGGCCTGGGGTAAATTGTGCCAGTGGAACAACTTGTGATTATATACTGTATATTACTTTATTGTATTTTATTGTTATTGTACATTGTCTTCTTACCTTTGATCATTAAAACTATTCAGATTCAGATGAAGATGATTTGCAGGTGCTCATTTTTGAATTTTTATTTTGTTCTGGGTATGTGTTCATGTGGCGCTAGGCCTCGTTATAGAAAAGTGGCCTGTGATCATGTTAAAATAATAAATAAATGTTAAATAAATAATTTTGTATTGAATTTGTTTTGCTTTTATATAGCATTATCATTTGGGAGATTAAAATTATCTGTTTTACTTCAGTTATCAATGGCACAATTTACCCCAGTATATTCTCTCTTATGGCACAATTTACCCCGCACCAGGGGCAAGTTGTGCCACAAAACCACTTTTTTTTAAAAAGCTATATTTCTCAAAGAGTTTATATAAGATCCAAAGTGATTGTTCCCAGGGATGCACAACATCCTAAACTATATGTGCATATTTTAGTTGGAGGCATTACTGTAATCCCCTCGTTTTAAAGGCACTTTAAGTAAAAATTGGCACTACTTACCCCACTCTCCCCTATAGTTCTATTTTTAACACTCCACTACTCAGCACCTTAACTGTTTATTTATTATTCCACTACCCAGCACCTTAACTGTTTATTTATTATTTATTATCTATATATTACATCCTAGGTTAATATACATTCACACTGTTTTTCAGACTGGAGGGGAAGTGGTGATTCCATAAGAGGCCGAATCAAGTCGGTTAGCTCCTGAATCCCATTACCGGGCGTCAGGTTCTGCCACTTGGTTCTTGGTTTCGTGGTTTCATGCTAACTCTCCTTATCCATACAATCTATAAAATAATGTATATACTTCAGTTCCATCTGTATATTGTCATATTCATTCCATATATATATTTTCACATCTCGTATCTCTTTTCCTTAGGTTAGCCCTTATTGTATATTTTTAGTTTTTAGTCTTCATAGTCTTTTTTGTATATATTTAGCCTTTATTCTTTTTTAGTTAACTTTATTGTATGTTTCTACTGTTGCTGCTGGAACACCAGAATTTCCCTGGTTGGGATCAATAAAGTATATCTATCTGTCTATCTATCTATCTATCTATCTATCTATCTATCTATTGTTCACTACAGGAGATGAGAGGGTGAACCAAGCAACTGGACTGACAACTGAGGATTTGGTGGAGCTACAGCGACTGATGGTGAAAACACACTCCAGTCTGCAGACCAGGACTCACCTGTTCTAATAAAAACACTTGACCCAGAGGATGTGCAGGTCACTTAGTGAGATTCATCATAGCACACCAGTTAGTGGGCTTTTCTCCTTGTACTTTGTTCCTTCTTTGTCTCAAATCCAACAAGCCCAGAAGCTGCCACTGGACACAGAGGATGAAGTGGGAAACTACATTAAATAAAGCCTGTTGAAGTGGTAGTTACTTGCATCATGCAACATAAATCCTGATAATTATATCAGTGTGCTGTATCAAATGTGTTTCATTACTATTTAGTAAATAAGCCTAAAGTCACCACTGTGTTAAAATACATGATCTTATGTTAACTAAAGCAGATTTACAGTATTCATGATCAATATATAATTTTTGTTTTACATAGTTTCCAAACTGTGGTTGGCTGCATGTTTGTCTGATCTTCTTTCTCCATGTGAGCCACTTGTTTGTAGCTCTGTGTCTCCAGGGGACAGAGTCTCTTGCTCACCGAAACACATGGCATTAAATTAATCTGTGGACTGAGGCTGCCTCCTCTGGTGGCTTCATGTTCCAAGTGTTCAGGGACTGAGGGGTTTTTGTACAGCTCTACCAATGGTTTGTGTCACTGTGGCTCTCGAGCACAATAATACACAGCAGTGTCTTCAGTCTTCAGACTGTTCATCTGGAGATACAGCTGCTTTCTGCTGTTGTCTCTGGAGATGGTGAACCGGCCTTGGAATGACTGGGAGTAGTGGGTGCTGCCACCATCAGTGATACGAGCGATCCACTCCAGTCCTTTTCCAGGAGCCTGTCTGATCCAGTGCATCCAGGAGTTGCTGAATGTGAATCCAGAGGCTGTGCAGGTCAATGTGTGGGACTCTGCAGGCTTTTTATCCACTGGTTCAGATTGGGTCAGAGTCTGACCATCAACACCTGGCAACACAAAACAGAAAAGCATCACATGCATGAAGTACGGATTTGAATGAAGACGCTGTCAAATCCAGGTGAGTGAAAATGTTGACCTGCCCAGCAGAGAGTTAAAAGCAGCAGTCCTGTCCTATAGCCCATCATGTTCAAGTGTGTGGCCACTGTTGTCTGTCATCCTCTCTGCAGTCACATAAGTAGAGATGGGAGACATCAAAGTTTTGCATTGACTCCTCCTCACAGGGAGGGGCGACAGCCCTGCATTGTTTTAGTCTCGAAATAGTTATTTGGTACAAATGGAGAATAAGAGGCCACTCACACTGGCAAGTTTGATCCGCGCCCAAGCACGATTGCCCCTAAAATCCGGATTCTTTGACCAGTGTGATCGCTCCGTATCGTGCTTGAATACAGTACACTTCCCCCGCTCTGGCACGGTTGGAGGGGGTGTGCTTCAGCGCGGTACGGGCGCGTACACGAGCACATGCACGGTCATGCACGCAGTGCACGGACATAAATCATGCAACTTTCCTCCTGCCTCTGCAAAATTGTTTAATGTGCGCAGCTTGATTACCGGCGAATGGCCGCGTTGCGCAATCAATAATCAGCCATGTTGTCTGTGTCATTGTCCGTTGTGCTGCTGCAACCGCGTATAAACAAAAGTCGGTTTATAATGAAAGTACAGCAGTCTGTGTGCGGAGATCCGGCAGACCTGGTGCTGGCCGGCACCGCGTCGGCACTGGCCGGCACTGGCCGCGGCACCGCGCGGTGTGCGGCCACCCGGTCACCCGGTCTGCCGGATCTGACAGGTGCCGCTCCGGCTGTCAGTTGGACCTTTCTGAAGAAGGAGGAAGTTACCTCCGAAACTGTCAAGGTAAATAACCATCCCATGTCTGATTAAAAGGACCAAAAACGTTTTTTAATTAAAAGGAAGACATGATGAATGTATTTGAACTATTGATTTATAATGACGTCGGGCCATGCCTGTTGTCGTATTTCAACGTGATGACGTGCACACCGGGGGCAATCGTGCTTGGGCGCGTTTGGGAAAAAGGTAATGTGAGTGCAGGCCAGCCGGGGACTGGGGAGGGGGGGATTTTGGCTTTAGCACGATACGGGCTCAAACTTGCCAATGTGAGTGGGCCCTTAATCTTCACTGGAGAAACTGAAGGGTTCAAACTGATTCACATGAAGTTCTACAAAATCACAAGGAAACTTTCACAGATATGTTTACTGTGTTGACAACAAATTTACTGTCAGCCATGTGGACACTACTATTGACCGTTTCCCCCTATTCACGTTATACATCTTGGGTATATTTTCTACATGGAGGTGTTAAGTGTTGTACTATATTGACTTTTCACGTAACACAACAGAGGCTAATTGAAGTCAGATATATTTTTATTGGATTGTTAGCATTTGTTGTATGTTTTTTTTTTGTTTGTTTGTTTGTTTCTCCTGTTATTTACCACAGACTGTAGACTGACTGTGCTCAGATATGTATTTTTTGTATTTTTGTTGTTTCCTGTATTTATGCTATTTGCTGTGTATGATAGTTTTATTTCTACAGGTCACTTTTTGTATCAAACTGCAGTATTGTGACTGTACTGAGCTGTATTGTATATGAGTGTTCTTGACATTTGCCCTGTTATATTGGTAACCAGACTCAGGTGTTACATCATGTGACTGGTGGCAGGTTTAAGACGGTGTCTCTCATTGTCACTGTGGTGTGATGAAGAGCGGTTGATCTCAAAACATCACCTTTTGCATCAAAGACTCTAAATGGATGCAATGATCAAAGTGTTGTTTTATTATATAGACAGTGGACTTCAATCTGAAAGGACATCTTCTGTTGTTAGTACTTTATTAAATATATATTAACCCTATCTCAAAACTGGCAGTGGCAATAAAGACAAAAATGCTGGTGTTTCAGGTGAACTGGTGGGAATATCACAAGTAAGGTTGAGAGCAAAGTTGACTGGACTTGATAGTAGGATTTCAGAAGACATTTTGGTGCTAACAATCATCATGAAGAGTCGCTGGAGTCACCTGGTGTTAAGTGTGGTCGACTGTTGTCACATGAGGTCAAGTGTGATTGGTGTTTCAATCTACTGGGAAGGGATGAAAGGACAACATTGCAAATGGGAGATAGGTGGTGTCTGAGGCCTCCTCGGTGGGAATCTCAGAAGGCCAGAAAAGTGCAGAGTTTTGTTCAAGAAGTAATAAAAAAAAAAAAAAAAAAAAAAAAAAGTTGTTGACATGAAAGATACATAAAAGACTGACAATACATTTAGGAATCACTGTAAAAATGTTGAGAGCAAAACCATTTTGTTTTTTGATACAGAGTCACTCTTGGTGTTGCCATAAACATCTAGAAAACAATTTAACTAAATTTAATCAGTTATGAATCAAATCAGTGCTTTATAAAACTCTACTATATATATTATTTTCAGTCATTAAAAGATTATTTATTATTATTATTATTTAGATTTTTTTTTTTTTTTTTTAACTCAGGGAAGTGGCCTTGAATGTGTTGGTGATCTGAGGCTGCCTCCTCTGGTGGCTTCATGTTCCAAGTGTTCAGGGACTGAGGGATTTTTGTACAGCTCTACCAATGGTTTGTGTCACTGTGGCTTTCTGGCACAATAATACACAGCAGTGTCTTCAGGCT
Source organism: Myripristis murdjan (assembly GCF_902150065.1). Lineage (NCBI taxonomy): Eukaryota > Metazoa > Chordata > Actinopteri > Holocentriformes > Holocentridae > Myripristis > Myripristis murdjan. The sequence goes on along the minus strand of NC_043987.1, from coordinate 33,362,015 downwards.
GCACATTCTGTCCAGTTAGAGTCACTGTCTTGCTGGAAGAGGCTAAGGAAATACTGAACTTGTTTTTCAGTGAATCTTTGTAGTATTCTGCTCCAGTTGCTTTCATTCCAATCCACTCCAATCCTTTCCCTGCAGGCTGTCTGATCCAAGCTGTGTAATAGCTGTAAAAAGAATAAGAGACCTGACAGGTGATGGTCAGAGTTTGACCTGGCCGGACAGTCAGAGACGCTGGCTGTGTCAACGTGTAACATTTCACACCTGTGGAGGAGAAAATATTCAACATATCAGTGTATCTGACAGTGGAATAATAATAAAGAAGTGGTGCAGTGTGATGATAGAGTGTGTGTTTGTCCCTCAAAGAGACTCACAGGATCCAGCAGCCAGCAGCAGCAGCAGAGCTACAGAGAACATGCTTGGTGTTGAAGGTCAACTGGTGGGAGCTTCTCTTGGTCTGCCTCAGCTGACAGTGTGATATCAAGTGTTTATAGCAGACTAGAAGGAAGTCAGCTTTGCATACAGCACAACACTCACATGATATAAAAGGAGGGTGGGTTGTTGAGTAACAAGCATTTAAAGAATGAATTGCCAGTTGCTTTCTTTTTTTTTTTTTTAAATAAATTATCAATTATCATATCAGTCTTCACTGTAGAAATGGACAAATTGAATAAAATTTGATTGATGTGACATTTGATGTGATCTGAGGTCAGTAATTTTATCTCATAGTGACTCTTGCATCTTGAATCAGTGAGGGACAAATTAATTTTGATTTGAAGCTGAAACTAACCATGTGTAGCTCTGTTGCAGAACCAATAAAGAAAATCTTGTTTCACTGGAGCAAATTTAAAACCTTGTTTTTTTTTTTTTTTTTTGGTTTTTGTTTTTTTTTTCAATTTATTGCTTACTGTTCAATCATTGTCTTTTCTGTGTATAAGTCTTTATGAAGTTATTTCATTAAAAAAAAAAAAAAATCTTTGTGTTTATTGTGTTCAGCTCTTCTGGTGTAATTCTTCTGACTTCTTGAACTTGGAAAATTCAAGGACTTTTAAAGCACATGATAGTTCAGCACTATTATTCTTATAATTATTGTTGGTTGTTCATATGTTTTGTTTTTCTATGACTGTGTGTGTGTGTGTGTGTGTGTGTGTGTGTGTGTGTGTGTGTGTGTGTGTGTGTGTGTGTGTGTGTGTGTGTGAATGTGTGTGTGTGTGTGTGTGTGCTCTTGAAGAGAATAACTGAAATAGTTTAATTGTATTTGAATAAACAGCATAGAAATACATTTTCTCACAATGACATACAATTACCGTATGTGTGAATTCTTATCAAATTTAATAGCTGAATAGTTGTTACCTGAACAAAACTGAAATTTCAGAATTAATTTTGTTTAGTGGTGCTTTGTAGGCGAGTGACTGACTAAAAGTGAATTAACGTATGAGATTAAAATAATTCATGATTTTTGGTGCAGTTGTTAAGTGAAGTCAAACCACTACTGTGTTCAAATACATGATCTTGCATTAACTAAAACAGATTCACAGTATCAATCACCAATATATAATTGTTAAACTGTGTCTGTTAATAAAAACATGAATATGATGTTTGGCTGCATGTTTGTCTGATCTTCTTTCTCCATGTGAGCCACTTGTTTGTAGCTCTGTGTCTCCAGGGGACAGAGTCTCTTGCTCACACAAACACACAAACAACAATCTTTGTAGAATTCAGCATCAGTTCTTTTCCATCCAATCCACTCCAGTCCTTTCCCTGCAGGCTGTCTGATCCAAGATGTCCCATAGCTGCTAACAGAATAAGAGACCTGACAGGTGATGGTCAGAGTTTGACCTGGCCGGACAGTCAGAGACGCTGGCTGTGTCAATGTGTAACATTTCACACCTGTGGAGGAGAAAATATTCAACATATCAGTGTATCTGACAGTGGAATAATAATAAAGAAGTGGTGCAGTGTGATGATAGAGTGTGTGTTTGTCCCTCAAAGAGACTCACAGGATCCAGCAGCCAGCAGCAGCAGCAGAGCTACAGAGAACATGCTTGGTGTTGAAGGTCAACTGGTGGGAGCTTCTCTTGGTCTGCCTCAGCTGACAGTGTGATATCAAGTGTTTATAGCAGACTAGAAGGAAGTCAGCTTTGCATACAGCACAACTCTCACATCACATAAAAGGAGGATGGGTTGTTGTACCTCAAGCATCCGATATTTGATTCAAGGTTAATTCCTAACTCCTAATATTCGTTATGATACACACTAGCTATATAATTGTTGCTTTACATGGCCACTTTTTTAGGTCCACCTTCACAATCCAATACAATCCAATTCAACTGTTCTGCCATAAAATTTACTATTATGATGCCTGTAATGCTCATGTTTTCTTTTTGTCACAGTAATAGAGATGTTTATTCATTTCTATGTTTGGCCTTTAGCTCATAGTTAGTGGTGCTGTTGTTCTGGACTGCATTTTATTGAGAAGTGTTTCTAATATTCTGTCCCCCGCATGTATATAAATGGGGAGGACCAAAAATTTGAAACGCCTCAAAATATAATACAGTCCAGAACAAGATTTTGGAAAACGACAAACTCAATATGTCTATGGATATTCTCATTCATCCAGGTCATCGTTCTCTTTGGGCAAAATTGAATCGTAGGCAACTGGACTTGTATTTGTCTTAGGAAGACGTTTCGCCTCTTATCAAAGGGGATTCATCAGTTCAGGTGCATCGGTCTTTCTAGTCCGCACTTGTCTGACGACTAGTGCCCACAGAGCCCAAAGAGGACTCAATAATAAGAACTCAATAAGAAACACAGAATTAAACTGACACATTCTCCACAATGTCAACAAAAACTGAGCATTATTAACTTTCTTAAAAGGTAGAATTTATGGCAGAGCTGTTGCATTGAACTGCATTAGATTGTACAGGTGGACCTGATAAAGTGGCCACTGAGTGTATGTTCCCATTAGTTGGCATTCAGACTGACAGACGAGTCAGAAGCTGAATCTAAAACCTCGGACAGTCCCATCGGCTGTGGCTGTTATTCAGAAGATGGACAGGTCAGAGCTACTATGTCTCCCTCTTGTGGTCACAGTCAGTAGTGCAGCAAAGCTGTGAGCCTACAGCTGATTCTAACACAGTAACACACCATGTGTTCTCCTAGAGAAAACAATGTTTTATATTAATCACACACACACACACACACACACACACACACACACACACACACAAACACACACTTAAAAAAAAAAACAAAACATGTAAGTTTGCGTAATTACTAGTTTCATGGTATTCAATGAGGGGAAAGTGTGACAGACTTTGTTCTCAAAATATGAAGTTTGATTTTTTCAAACTCTGAGAATAGATGACCAACATGAACATAACCAGGAAGACGGAAATTTATATGCGTGTGTGTGTGTGTGCGTGTGTGTGTGTGTGTGTGTGTGTGTGTGTGTGTGTGTGTGTGTGTGTGTGTGTGTATACTGGTCCAAGAAGTAACCAGATCATACAACTAGACAAATCAGAATTTGAATGATATTGAATCGTCATGATATGGAAATCAATAAAAGTATCAATAACATTTAATGTAATAAGAAAGGAAACTAAACATTTATGTCTTGTAAGATTAATCTGCTTTTAACTATTAGTATTAATTTAAGTTTTGTTTTAACTGTTTTAATTTCAATGTCTTATATAATTTAATTATTTTTAACTCCATCTTTGCACCATGACATCACATAACATATTTTTTCCTCAAATTGTGTGGAAGTGATGCGTTTCCCTGATCAGTTTCTTTTTTAATTAAATTAAAATAAAACTGAAAATACTGAAAATCACAATGACCATGTGGATGATGATGATGATGAGTATGATGGCGCTGATAGAGTGACAGGTAACACTAATGATGGTCATGATCCCAGACCTGTGACCAGCTGCATACATAGCAGAGCACAATACTGCACATCACGAGCCTTTCACATGGGAACTAACAAATCACTGCTGCTGATTGCACAGCTATGTCTCCCTCTTGTGGACAAAATCAGTAATACAGCCAATCCGTGAGACCACACCTGATGCTCATACAGTAAAACAACATACGTTCCTCTGGAGAAAATCATGTTTTATTAGTGGGCAAACTGGAGGCTTGCACACTCATGTTATACACAGTCTTTATTATTATTCTCCACGTTTTTTTGGCACATATCTGCTCCTTCATACTTTGAGCTAAAAATTTTTGTTAAAACTTAAAAAAATAAAAAATAAAAAATAAAGCTTAATGGTGTGATATTTGCTTGTATTTCAATTTTTGAGTTATTCAACTTTTTTTTTTTTTTTACATTTTTCCCCAATGTAATGAATGGTACGGATTCCTCATAATTCAGTGTTTTTCATTTTATTTTTATTTTTATTTATTTTTTTGTTTGTTTGTTTGTTTTCAGATAGAAACTCACTACAAACTGGAAAGTTTTAAGCATCCGTTGCATTTTTTTTTCTTTTCAACTTTTTCATATCATTTCATACTTTTTTAAATTATATTTTAATTATATTTTTTACAGTTTAAGTTTGAGTGCATTGATTCCGGCACGGGAGTTGTTACCCATTTCTGCCACAAGAGGGAGCATTCTCATACGCTAGCGCTTGTTTCAGGAGGGAAAGCTTTTATTTTGGAATCAACCGGAAACGTTCCTACCTTATACTACGGCTAGCTTGAGAGTTGTTTGGCTTCTCCGAAAACATCGGAGCAAATTTCCAAACAGACGTTATTTGGATAAACTTATCACATTTTGGTAATCTACATGGCTACGTTGTCACCTGAAAAATGTTTAAAACTGATTATAGTGACATACTTACAGTGTTAGAATGAAAAGTATATCAGCTTTTAGAGCCTGGTTTAAAGTCCCGTTTACTAGCCGCTTGGTGTAAATCTGAAACTGGGGTTATTAAAGGACATCATGTGCAGCGTAAAGCCTGGGGGTTATAGAGATGGTGGGAAAGTTGGCTGTTTATTGCTGCTGTGAATGTTCAGTGTGACTTATAAATGTTGTTATCCTTGTAAATATGGCAGCTAAGCTAACTTTGGCTGAGCCGTGTAGGGAGCCGCAGAGCTCATGTGCGTTTGAATCGCCTGGTATCCTGCTGGGAATGCAGCAGTAATGAAATGGGGAGCAACAGGGAGGCAAAGCTGAGCCTGGCAGCCTCCGGCTGAGGCTGTAGATAACTCGCCACAGTCACAGTGGATGTGTTTGGCTTCTCTCACGTTACGTGGAGTCGCTCCAAACAATCCCGCATCTCGAAGCTGTACAGCGGTACAGAAGAGCACCGTGATGCCAGAGTCACAGAGCAACCCGTGGAAGTCACACTGTGTTTGGCCTGTTGTTGGAATAAAACTGAACATCAAGAAACATTAAGTCTTACTTTGACTCCCATGTCGCTTGGGATAATTTAGAAGGGATAAAATATCCTGCTGTAACAGCAAAGCTTAATTGTGATTTCCAGCTGCTTTAAGCTTGTTTTCAACAGCGTTGACTCCAATTATCTCGCTGCTTCCAGCTTGCCCACGCAGTTTCTCTAGAAACTTCATTTTTCTAGTTTTATTTATTAAATTAAGATAAAACTGAAAATACTGATCATCACAATGACCACGTGGATGATGATGATGATGATGATGATGATGATGATAAGTATTGGTGCTGATAGAGTGACAGGTAACAATAATGATGGTCATGATCCCAGACCTGTGACCAGCTGCATACCTAGCAGAGCACAATACTGCACATCACGAGCCTTTCACATGGGAACTAACAATTCACTGCTGCTGAATGCACAGCTATGTCTCCCTCTTGTGGACACAATCAGTAATACAGCCAATCTGTGAGACCATATCTGCTCCTTCATACTTTAAGCTAAAATTGTTGTTAAAACTTAAGAAAAAAAACAAAAAACAAAAAACAAAAAACAAAACAAAACAAAACAAAACAAAACAAACAAACAAACAAACAAACAGAAAAACAGCTTAATGGTGTGATATTTGCTTGTATTTCAATTTTTGAGTTATTCAACTTTTTTCTACAAATTTTTCCCCCATGGAATGAATGGTACAGATTTCTCATAATTCAGTGTTTTTCTTTTTTCTTCTTTCTTTCTTTTTTTTCTTTTAAACAATTTCAACTAGAAACTCCCTACAAACTGGAAAGTGTTAAGCGTCCCTTTCATTTGTTTTTTCTTTTCAACTTTTTCGTATCATTTTATACTTTTTTCATTATATTTTTCACAGTTTAAATTTATAATGTGTGTATTGCTTCTGGCACGGGAGTTGATACCCATTTCTGCCACAAGAGGGAGCATTCTCACATGTCAGCGCTTGTGTCAGGAGAGAAAGCTTTTATTTTGGAAAAAAACGGAAACGTTTCTATCATATACTGCGGCTAGCTTGAGAGTTGTTTGGCTTCTCCGAAAACATCGGATAAAATTTCCAAATAGACGTTATTTGGATAATCTTATCACATTTTGGTAATCTACATAGCTACGTTGTCACCTGAAATTTTTGTAAAACTGATGAAAATGACATATTTCCAGTGTTAGAATGAAAAGTATATCAACTTTTAGAGCCTGGCTTAAATTCCCGTTTACTAGCCGCTGGGTGTAAATCTGACACTGGGGTTATTAATATGAAGGACGAAAAGTGATAAAACAATACATAAATAAGTAAATACACATATAAATATATAAATGCATAAATAATTAAATTAATAAATATTTCTACATTTATTTATTTATTTATTTATTTCATGCATTTATTTATTTATTTGTATATTTATACATTTATGTATGTATGTATGTATTTATTTCTACATTTATTTATTTATATATTTATTTATTTCTGCATTCATTAATTCATTTGTGTATTTATATATTTATTTTTACATTTTTAAAAAATATTTTTATTATTTTTTTTTAATACACAGAAATACAGAAATAAATAAATGTGGAAATGCAGAAATACAGAAATAAATGTAGGAATAAATAAATAAATGTAGAAATAAATGAAGGAATAATTAAATGAATAAATGTAGAAATACATAAAAATATAACTAAATAATATTATAATATTATAAATTTATATAATAAAATATATAAATACACAAATGAATAAATAAATGTAGAAATAAATAAATAAATGTAGAAATAAATAAATACATACATACATAAATGCATAAATACACAAATAAATAAATAAATGCATCAATAAATACAGAAATAATTAAATAAATACATGTAGAAATATTTATTAATTTAATTATTTATGCATTTGTATATTTGTATGTGTATTTATATATTTCTTTATTGTTTTGTCATTTTTCGTCCTTCATATATTAAAGGACATCATGTGCAGCGTAAAGCCAGGGGGTTATAGAGATGGTGGGAAAGGCTGTTTATTGCTGCTGTTTTGTTTTCAACTCCAAATATCTCGCTGCTTCCAACTTGCCCACGCAGTTTCTCTAGAAAATGCGTTTTTCTAGTTTTATATTAATCACCAAAATAAATAAATAAATTGAAGCTTGTGTAATTGCTAGTGTCAAGGTGCTCAAAGAGGAGAAAGTATGACAGACTTTGCTCTCAACATCTGAAGTTTTATTTTTCCAACCTGTAAGAACAGATTAGCAACATGAACATGCCTCACCAAATACAGAACTGAGCATCCTGCAGGGAAATGATGACAGTACAAACAAACCATATAAAACAGAAAATGAAACGTCCACTTCACATTCAGGTCATGAGATGGGATCTTTCCAGACGTCATGATCATTTAATCTGAAAAGAAAAAGATGGGAAAATTGGTCAGTTATCTTACAACACTTTAAAAAAATGAAATGTCTTTATGCCCTCACCATCATGTCAGATTGAAATGCCGGTAAAGTGTGTATGTCGATATGATGCACCAAGTTAGCAAGAAAAAAAATGTGGTAGTGAAGACTGTTTCTTTAGTCTTCCAAAAATACAGAAATGATAAAATTACAACAAAGAGCATCATTCATGTGTTGAGAATCCAGATGAGTCCAGTGTTGGTCCAGTATTTACCTCATTAAGTCCTGGACTTTCTGCACTCGTGCAGTAGCTGCCAACTCTTTCTCCTCTACAGTTGTAGAGAAGAGTCCTGTGGAGCAGCACTGGCTAACTGGCTGCATGTTACACTGACACAGAAACCTCACCTCAGCATTTAATTTCCATGAGGGTGAGTGGATAATGACAACACTACTGACTGCATGCAGCTACTCAATTACAGGAAGCATTACAGTGACACAAAGTTCTGCAAAACCACCTTAGACATTCACACCTCATTCTTCTCACCTTAATGAGGGTCACCAACATGCTATAGATGAGGGAGATTAACAACAGGAGGAGGAAGGTGACAGCCATATACCAGCTGCCCTGGCTCAAGTCCTCAGTGACAACATCATGTACGATGTCATAAAAGAACATGCCTTCATCCAGGACCTCTATAACAGGGATTGATATTACATCTGTTAATTACCAACACAGAAAATACTGCACCACAAACCAAGAGGGAAGATGCCATTATCTGTATCAAAGATATGATAGACAAACTGGCACCTGGTTTGGTGATATTCAGGGCTAAGGTGGTGTTTGAATGTGTCACCCTGCAGGTGTAGACTGCCCCACGTTGCCAGTTGACTGGGGACACACGAAGTCGGCTTTGGATGCTGAATTTCCCTTTTGGGCCTCTGTGGGCCTCACTGGTGTTGTAGTCCCACAGCTTAGTGGTGCCATCGAGAAGCCAGGTGATGTTGATGGATGCAGGGCTGAAATCAGTCACCAGGCACACAAGCTCACCAGAGCCTTGCAGCAAGGTGGCTGAAGGTCGGGAGAGGCTCACCGAAGCTGGGAATATAGTCATATACATGTTATGGATCAGTACTGATGATATCTTTCTCCATGAATTTTACATTAATGTAATGGCAAAACAGCTTGAAGAGTTATCTGTAACACTTGCAGTAATTATTGTGTTGTGATTTAACAAAATGCAGAAAGACAGCAAAAAAAATTCTTGCAAGAAATGTTTTGGAGCGAGACAGACAACCATAATTACTATTCAGTAATCTTGGAACATGAAAAAGATTAGACACTCTTGGATGTGATGGACACAACAGAGCTGTGTTTCTACATTATATTGGCTCCCTGCTTACCAAACACTTCCTCTATGGTGCTCCTCAGTGGCTTTTCAGATGACTCGTGTATGACAACACAAGAATAAGTGGGTTTCTGGTCCTGCTCTGTTGGGGATGTGTTCAGTGAGCTGCTCAGGGAATAAGTGCTGCTCCCTGGGTCTTTCCAAGCAGGGCTGTTGGTGTAGTGAGATGATGACAGCTTGTGGCCATCCTTCTCCCAGTACACCATGATGTTAGGTGGGGAGAACCCAGAGACGAGACAGACAAGTGTGGTGGTGTTTGACTCTGACAGTTCAGCGTCACTTGGCTGTATCAGCTTCACAGTTGGTTGATTTAGATCTGAGGAAACACAGAAGAAGTTAACAGTTAACAAGGGTTTGTATTTTGACTTTTTTGTTTCAGTCATCATCAATCATCATCATTGCTGCAGTCTTGTCATGTCATATTAAACTTGGCAGAAAACCAAAAAGTGAAACAATCAGCTGCAGGAATGTCATGTGTGATGCTACCTCTGCTTTTGCTTGTATGGTCCTCGTAGCCCTGGTCGAAACATCGGTGCTTAGCCTTACAAGACACTTGTGTATATGAATTCCAGACCTGTGATGATACATTCAGGGAGCTCTGCAAAGTTGCAGTCCCATTGCTGTGACGGAGTAGTGGTCCTTTGGCCACATTGTCCAACACCTCTGCATCACCTACTTTCCAAGTAATGGAGAAGTCTTCAAGATTTGCACCAACCAGAAGACAGGTGATGGTCACATGATCATTTTTCTGCAGCTGCTGGAGAGGTGGGCCCTGAACATACACACCAACTGTCTGAGATGATGCTGGAGTCACTGAAAAACAAAGAAGATGACTGAAGATTTTCCCTGTACGGTTCACAAAAAGAGAAAACAGAGGAAAACAAGAGAAAAAAAAAAATCACTTGAAGCGTACCGAGATGCCAATATTAGCTACCAGCTCTATTTAAGGGAAGGATTACTCATAAAATATGGCCTCATTTTCTCAATGGAAGGTTAAAAATGTTGTCAGATTGATCTGTTCCATATTTTGTGTGTAAGAGAGATAAGATAAGATATTCCTTTATTAGTTCGACAGTGGGGGAATTTCCAGCATTACAGCAGTAAAGTGGATAGCAAAAATATGCAGCATCAGTAAAAAAAAAAAAAAAAACAGACAATAAATATCAAACAAGCAATATAAACAATATAAACAAGGAACATAGAAACTATAGAAAAACTACATGATGCCAGTTCTAGCCTATTCGTTTTTAATTATATTTGGTCACTTATACATTTAGTTTTCAATTTACCTGAACAAAGGCTGATGTTCTTCTTGACTGTACTGCCTCCAGACTGGTCAGACACTTCACAAGTGATGTCCTCCCCTGATTTCCACTCTGTTTTAGTGACAAGGAGATGACTGGTTACTTCCACACATCCATCTGCACCCATCCTGATGTCCTGAGAGGCTGCAGGTCTGTGCTGAGACCCAGAAAGCCATTTGATTTGAGGGTTGAAGCCCCGTCCAGAACACAAGAGTTTCTGTGGTCCCGACTCTTCACTTGGGGCTAAAAGGAGCTCCACTGATGGGTCACCTAAATATCAAACAGAAAACAACAAAAATAGCTCATTTGTAGTTGAAAGAGATTGTTGTGGAGAGAACTGATACCAACAAATGAAAAACAACTTGAGGGGAAGAAAAATATCAATGTCTACCCACCAAAAATATTTCCAGTGGAGTTTGACTCCCATTGCTTGGAGAAACCTTGGTTCACTTTGCAGTTGAATGTTGTGTCTTTTTTTTGGTAATTTGAAGGGACAGGGAAACTTTTTGTGACTGAGTGGGGGCCTGGGGCTTTATGAAATTCAACATACAGTTTCCCAGAGATGTCAGTGCCATTGGCCTGAAATGTGATGTAGAGGTCACTGGAGGACAGTTGTGTGACGTCACACTCCAGCACAGCACTGTTTCTCTTGAGCAAATCTGACAGAGATCTCCTGATCAGCACTGATGGAGCTGCAGCTGCAGGCCCTGCACAAAACATAGAGGTGGTGACTTTCAGACTGTCAGTGTTTTCAGGTCTTCAGCTCTCACATATCAGCTGATTTTTATTTTGGATAGTTTTCTTACCTGTAAGAATGATGGTGTTTTCAGCGAGTGTGAAGCAGCGATGTTCAGCTTTACATTGGACTTTATTGAGGTTTTTCCAGTCAGCTGAGGGAACCGTCAGATTACTGATGATATGAGTTGTGTTTCTGTCCTGATTGACTCGAGGATTGGAAAGGACGTGATCATTGAGCAGCCAGGTCACGTTGGCATCCAAGTCAGTATGGATCAAACATGTGGCAGTGACCACAGACCCTGCCATCATGACTGTCTTGAAGCTGGGGATCTCCAGATGAATGGAGGGAGGCGAGGATGAATGAACTGTAAGAAACAAGTTTGGCCAAAACATGTTAACATCTAAAACTAGCAGACTGTATCTGAATCTGATTTGTTTAAAGGGTTTTCATGCATATTGGACATTGCACAAAGCAGTTAAATATCACGACCTGTGCCAACTATGTGGCATTAGAGAACAGCCACTAATTATATTTTATGTTTCTGTATATTATCTATAGACCACACCATGTAAATTTCATGCAAATCCGATGAGATGTGTCACATGAGGCTGACTTCCTGTTGTCAGTAGGTGGTGCTATGACTATGACTCAAGATGGGTGTGTAGATGTGTTCAGGCCTGCACTCTTATCCAGCATGTGAAATTTGTGACAGAATGGAGGATGTATATTTTAGTTATAATTTCTTGTTTCATGACAAAACATCAAAATTCGCCATGCTGCCACGGTCCTGTTGTTTGACGAAAACTCAAAAGCTTCACAATATAACGTCTCAAAGGTCTTTAGATGTCACACACCAAATCTGAGGTTGCTCAGGTCAAATCTACAGGAGGACGTTGTTAAAATACAACATCTGGAAAAGTTAAACCTTCCAAAAACTTGCAAATTTTCATCAAAATCGTGAACTTTCTGCTGGATTTTGTTCATGCCACCTGTAAGATGTTGTTCAAGTGTCGGGATGTTACATGTGCCTGTATTTTGTGCATGGAGGTGAAACGTTATGCAAGGCTTGCATCCTAGAAATTTCCTAGGGGGCATTATGGAGCCATTTTGCTTTGCACAAGCACAAGACCCATAAATAATGCAAATTTTAACCACTTTTGACACGTGCAAAGTTTGGGGAGTTTTTGAGCACCCGCAGCCCCTCAAAAATGCTCATTATTTTTGGGTATATTAATAAGATTATTATAGAGAGCAATTACAAAAGGGTTTTCACACTGGTTGGTGTTCTGACCACAAAGAAAGAAGAAACAAACAAACGAAACAAAAACTTTAAGCATGCAGGGGTTCAAATTTCAGCTACCAGCTCTTTCTGCGGGAAAGATTACTCGTAAAATATGTCCTCATATTGTCAATGGAAGGTTTACAGGTGTTGTCAAATTGATCTATTCCATATTTTGTGTGTACTACATGGTGTCAGTTCTGTTAGTTTTTAATTGTATTTGGTCATTTATACATTTAGTTTTCAATCTACCTGAACAAAGGCTGATGCTCTTCTTGACTGTACTGCCTCCAGACTGGTCAGACACTTCACAAGTGATGTCCTCCCCTGATTTCCACTCTGTTTTAGTGACAAGGAGATGACTGGTTACTTCCACACGTCCATCTGCACCCATCTTGATGTCCTGAGAGGCTGCGGGTCTGTGCTGAGACCCAGAAAGCCATTTGATTTGAGGGTTGAAGCCCCGTCCAGAACACAAGAGTTTCTGTGGTCCCGACTCTTCACTTGGGGCTAAAAGGAGCTCCACTGATGGGTCACCTATCAAATAAAAAACAACAAAAATAGCTCATTTGAGTTCAAAGAGATTGTTGAGGAGGGAACAGATGGCAACAGATTATAAGCTTGAGGGGAAGAAAAATATCAATGTCTACCCACCAAAAATATTTCCAGTGGAGTTTGACTCCCATTGCTTGGAGAAACCTTGGTTCACTTTGCAGGTGAATGTTGTGTCTTTTTTTTGGTAATTTGAAGGGACAGGGAAACTTTTTGTGACTGAGTGGGGGCCTGGGGCTTTATGAAATTCAACATACTGTTTCCCAGAGATGTCAGTGCCATTGGCCTGAAATGTGATGTAGAGGTCACTGGAGGAGAGTTGTGTGACGTCACACTCCAGCACAGCACTGTTTCTCTTGAGCAAATCTGACAGAGGTCTCCTGATCAGCACTGATGGAGCTGCAGCTGCAGGCCCTGCACAAAACATAGAGGTGGTGACTTTCAGACTGTCAGTGTTTTCAGGTTTTCAGCTCTCACATATCAGCTGATTTTTATTTTGGATAGTTTTCTTACCTGTAAGAATGATGGTGTTTTCAGTGAGTGTGAAGCAGCGATGTTCAGCTCTACATTGGACTTTATTGAGGTTTTTCCAGTCAGCTGAGGGAACCGTCAGATTACTGATGATATGAGTTGTGTTTCTGTCTTGTTTCGTTGGTTTATTGGAAAGGACTTGATCATTTAGCAGCCAGGTCACTTTGGCATCCAAGTCAGTATGGACCAAACATGTGGCAGTGACCACAGACTCTGCTATCACTGTCTTGAATCTCGGGATCTCCAGATGAATGGAGGGAGGTGAGGACGAATGAACTGTCAGAAACAAGTTTGGACAAAACATGTTAATGTCTAAAACTAGCAGACTGTATCTGAATGTGATTTATTTTAGTGGTTTAATAGGAATATAGCCTATCTCTCTCTCTCTCTTTATATATCACTATAGTGCATTGCATCATTTGTTTAGGGAGTAATAAACACTGATATAACTGATAGTGAATTTCAGTCTTTCAAAAATCATAGACTAATCAGTGGTCCGTTTGATTTCCAAAATACTCCCAAACCAAGAATAGCAATTAAAGTATGAATACATGTCTTGAGTAATGATCTAGCAATTTTCTTGTTGTGCCATCAGACAGATTTTCCCACACTTACTTGAACAAATATTGATGGATCTTTTGAATTCATTTTTGGCGTGTTGGGACTTGCATGTGACATCTGAGCCTTTTGCCCACTCCATCATATCAAGTTTAATCTGACTGGTCAGACTGAAGGTTTGCTCCCCTCCATCCACACTTTGCAGCTTGTTTTCGACTGGTGAAGCAGTGACAGTATCGTTTCCCAGTTGCCATTGCACAGTAAGCTGGTCTGGAAAGAAGCCACTCAGGGTGCAGATGAGTGTGACTGGTGAGCTCCCAAACTGGCCTTCCCAGACAGAGTAGAGTGTGATGTTTGGAGAGATCACCCGTGGCGCTGGAACACAGCAGAGATTGGTTTTCAGGTCATGTACATTTTCAAAATCCTAATGAAGGATCTCAGGAGAAGTTATACATACCTTTTGATTTTAGGCAACTTAGCAGCTCTACTGTCTCAACCCTAGGTGTAATAGCCCTGGACTTTGGCTAGATGGCAGAGTTGTACTTGTACACTGGCTGGTGCTTAAAGTCAGGTGGAGATGGAGCAGGATGTGTTGCACAGATGTTAGAGCAGGACAGGGAAGAGCGATCAGGGCAGGCAGCAAGCGGAAGCACCGAGTAACACCCAGGTCCCAAAAAAGCTCCCGAAATACAGAAGTGAAACATGACACTGAGCAACGGTGCATCACACACCCCAGCTGTGAAGCCTGCTCATGCCAGGAAAGGAAAGGCACTGAAAATGTAAATATCTTATAACTATTTACATTCTCAGGCACCTCTCAGATTTTGTTTGGTGACTTCTCACAACTTTGCTGAGGGTTTTAGTTCTCTGGTCTGTTGTTACCATCACATTGTAACATCTTTATATTTACATATTCAGTTGAACACGGTCTGTTGGCTCCAGGTGCTGGAGAGCTGGTGGACAAAACTGATGCAGCTATGACAAAATCAAATTTATAAATGAGAGTAATGAATGAAAGAATGAAAGAATAAATACATACATTAGTAAATAGTAAATAATCTTTGATTAAAAATAGCTCAAAGAAACTTTAGGTTCTGTTGTTGGTTGGATCTACAGACAATTTAAGAGTAAGTGTAATGAGAACCTTGACATAATAACCTGGAGATAATAAAAACCTTTTCTGCAGGAGAGAAAAATATTGGAGGAGCAGCCACAAATGCTTCAATGGTTCTCTTCAGTTAAAGGTTTATTTTCAAAGACATAACACAAATGTTCTTAAAGGCAAAAAGAGCAATTATGCAGACTTACAGTGTACAATGAAAAGACAAAGGATTAATATGTGGAAATATGATATTTTTACACAGACAGTCACTGCATTCCTTTTTCTTTCTTTTTTTTTCATTTGACCTGAAAAGGGAAGAAAAAAACAAAGAAATACAGATCAGAGCTTTCATATCAAAAATGATAAAAATACAACAATTTGTAACTAGTTCTAACATTTCGATGAGTACAAATTTTTTAGCTGCTGGATGTTATGAGGTATAACTCATTGTGCACATCATAAGTTTCATCACAACTGCATTAGAAAATGCCATATTACAATTTAATGCACCATAAAGTTTGAGTAATACATATACTACTGTATATAACCTACCACCAGCTTGTTAAAATTAAATCATGAATTTTATAATGAAAACATGTGATAATACATTATGATGTATGTGATGAGAAAGTTTCATTTTTGTGCCATAATGTATAAGTAAGTATAAAATCATGACATCATCTAAAGTAGTGAACGTGAAATGAGGCACATCATTATTAAGTGAAGCAGAAAACACTGCAACATGCATCTGTACACAGCGAGGTGTAACATAATTGTTGCATGGTATGTACTGTAGATCATATTTCTGAAGTTTCACTATTGATTAATTTGAGAAATTATTTTAACTCTATTGGCAGATGGGGAAAACAGTACATGCATCTAACACTGATGGCAGATAATCACCACCCTGTAGAGCTTTTGGTGCAGTTGTGTCACAAATGTCAGTCAACCATGGCTGGTGCCATCATGAAACTGCACTGAAGACTAGCAGTGTGCAAATAACGGCTAAATATAAAATAGCCAGGCTCGGAAAAAGAGATGTGAGAAAGGCAGTGGCGTGTGGGTGTGGGTCTGATTAGTAGTTGGTCTCAGTGATGTATATCTTACCTATAACATCCACATTATCTAGTCAAATCATGTTCATCATGCATTACAACATTTTCTCATGCAGTTGTTTTAACACATCTATATGATGTGCACAGGATTATCTGAAGATATGCAATAACCAACAGCATGTTGGTGATTTTTCTGTCCTCTATTGCAGCTACTCTTTAATGACCTTTAGCTTTTCTTTATCCAGTTTTCCAGTCTATTTCATTTGGAGTGTAAAGAGTTAAATCCAGATTTCACATGATATCTGTGTCGGGTGAAGCCCTAACTTTTAAAAGCATTACTACCTTGATAGCAGTGGTCCCGATGCTGTACAGCAGAGTGATGAGGAAGAGGATGATGAAGGTGAGGGCTGTGCTCCCCATGCTGTCTTGATCTGTTTCCATGGCAAGATCCCAGCAGCTGTTAGTCACAAACACATACTCTGCATGTGGAGATGGAAGTGAAGTTACATTGACAATCACATCTGTGGTCCTCTGCTCTGCTTATAAATGACACATTTTATCACATCTATCAAGACTACACAATATTTATGACCCATATAGATCTGTGAAGGGTATTTTGGGATGAGACTGATTATTGTGTTTCTTTCTTGCTTCCTTTCTTCCTTTCTTTCTTGTTTTCTTTTCTTAAAGCAGTGACAACAGCATTGGGAGAAGCAGTGTGTCATTTCTGACACACTTTGTACACTTACAAACTGTTTTTACCTTTGACATGAAATAATCATTTTCTCATTTTAAAAAAAGACCTTGAGATGTGACTGATGGTGGTGTGTGAGTGTTTTCTCTGATGTGTTTTTTTTTTTTTTTTTTTTTTTTTTTTTTCAGTCCACCTGCCGGTCATTGAGACTTTGAATGATAATTCTCTATGGATCCTTTAATCAAGCTGCCTGTCCTCTCAATATGTATTTGTATACTTGTATACTTGTATACTTCTTATCTAATGGATATAGTGTTAAATGTCATTACTATCAAATATACATATATAGAGAGTGTGTTAAATGGTGGTAATAGCAGCAGTGGCAATGACCCTGAATTGCTTTTGAAAGACCCCATGTTTTGCTGTGGACTGTCTGTGGCTTGGCTTGTGAATTGGTATCATAAATACTCAATGCCCAATAATAATCTTTGAGACCAGTGACCCGGTTAGATGTTAAATGGATTTTTTTTTTCTTGGCAGGGAGGCAAGACCCAGTAGAGATAACATACGCACACAAAGACAAAGCATGAGAACAGTGTTCATGCACCAACCACACAGAACAAAGAACAAATATGATTTAGCTGGTGATTTTGACTCTTACAGTCATTGATCAGTGGGGGTGGGGGTTATTAAAGTGAATGAAATTTTAATGTGGGACATTTGCTGTACTACTGCTACTTTCTGTTGTAAATATTCTTCTCTCTACACCTTGTTTGTACACTTTGTGTTACCACAGTATGACAAATTGTTTCATGCCTGCTTTCTATTTCTTTGTCCTCTTGTGCTGCCACTCGGTACGCCTTTTACCTCATCGTTCAACTAAACATACAACTCTATACATGGGTTAAACACGGATGTCAACATAAATCAACAAAATGATGAAGTGATTTTTTTTTTTATTTTGATTTTGAATCTGCATTTAAAAGACAAACAACATGTCATATCACAAGCAACAAACATGACAAACAGGGCATAAGACACAGCGACACAACAAAACATCTACTAGGCCTTGCAACTTTGAGGGAGGTCAATGTTGAGGTTGACCGTGTTGGAGTTCTCAGCTGTTCTTCTCACTGTGGACCTCATAATGACTCGGGATGTGTCCATCAAGGATTCATGGTAAACTACACAGCTATACACCGCTTCACTGCTGTTCCACTGCTCAAGGCTGAACGATAGCTGGCCATAGACAGAGTAGACTCCGTTGTTTTCTACCAGGTTCGTGGTATTAAACGCATACATTTTTGAATCTGCTGCCACATCGTCAACAAGCCAAGACACCTCAATCTCTTTGGGTTTGAAGTCTTTCACATAGCAAGTCAGGGTCACCATGTTATTTCGAATTTGTTCTACTGGAGGCAGCAGAAAAACTGATGGACGCTGAGGCACTTCTCCTGCAAGCATGACAGAACAGTTAGGCCCTCGTGGCACAGACGAGAGCAGCTGTTATACAACATTTCTTCTACAAGAAGCATTCATAAACAACACTCACACACATTCATGATCATCAGCGGCATTCAAACAGACTTTTAATGCACAGTTGAAAAAATAATGAAACTTTGCTTACCGCTCTTTCGATAAGGTTCCTTCTTAGGCTCAATCAAGTCTGAATGTTCAACCACACAGATGTAATCTATCCCCTTGCTCCATTCCTCATACAGGACATCAATTATGGCAAATTTGCTTTTCCCATTGCTCTCACTCAGGTTTCTGCTTGCAACTATTACTTGTCCATTCTCGTCCTGCCACTCAACAGACACTCCCTCTTTAGGAGTGACTTCGCAGATCAGCTCAGCTTTTTTGTTGAGAAACATGTCCTCCAGTGAGATTGGTTTGATTTTTATGTCCAGACAAGGTGGGCAAGGAGTAGGACCTACGCCTGGTTCTGAGGGAGGAAATAATGGGATTTTACTAAACGTGCATAATTATAAAGCCATTGGAACTGCTGTCACGATAATAACAACAACGGCAAAAATAATAATAATAATAATAATAACAATAATAATAACATACTCACCTTTATAGGTGACAGATTTGTTCTCATTTGTCTTAGGTCCTTCAAACAAACACGTCAATATGTCACCTTCAGCCAGCCCTGAGACATTGAGATAGCTCGCTGAACTGAACACAGGTCCATTTTCAGTTTCTCTGCTGACAGCAGGTGTCTTGATCTCAGATATTGGGTTGGTGATTTCCTGTCCATTTTTCAGCCATGTGATCTCATGTTTTTCAGGTGAAAAATCAATGGCAAAGCAGGAGAAGGAACCCTTCGATTCATCCTCGGGAGAGGAGCCCAACACATTAAGAGTTGGTCTTTGAACAGGCACGGCTGAAAAACAAACATACACAAATATATGTATGCAGAAGCAGAGAATAACAAATGTGCAGAAGCAGAGATGAACAAGGTGCAGCAGTTGAGATAAACCTTGGCCGACTTGTCATGAAGCTTTATGAAACTGTAACATGTGTACATATGGAATTGCTCAAACACACAGTGAGTGTCAAACAGAAAAAGAGCTCGCCACTGTCAATGACCTTTGCAATGACTAGAGCTTTAGTACTCTCTCCTGCATAGACACTGACTGTACAGGCAAGCCAACAAGTCAAAACCAAGCTTTGACTGGACATTTTCTGAGCCGTGAACGTTCATTGAAAGACAGTAAAAGTGCAGGCAGGCAGATTGGAAACAACACGGGTTATGCAAGTAGATGGAAGCAAGCAGAACATATTGCCATAAAATGTATTAGCCAGGTGTAGAGAACACAGAAGAGCAGGAAATAAACTAGACTGAGCCAACAAGTCAATTTGCATCGTGCAAGCTCAAGCCTCTCCACCGAACTCTGTACCTGCTACTGACTCGACACAGAATAATATTTATAGATATGAGAAGCTGTTTGATTTAGCAATAACTGCAGTCACATTCAATTTAGAGTGATCATGCTGTACTTTGTGCCTGCTTTTATGCTATTTTCATGTGTCATATAACAAATTAGTATGGTGTCTTTGTAGATAACTTAAAATTAAAAAAAAAAAAAATCACATCTGGTTCCCTTTTATGTGCACTGTATGAATGTAGAACTAAAGTAAGACATCACTTAAAGTTACAAAAGGTTCTGGAGTGACATAAAGTCACAAAATTATAAAGCGGGGGGAGACAAAGAAGAAAAAGTACAAATAATTAACAAGATATTATTACATTGTGATTAATTAATAGAGGTTAGGTCATCCAACTATCTTCAACAGATGCACAAGAATTGATGCTATAGAATAATAATCACAACAATAATAATAATAACCAAACCAGTTAGGACTTATTTTTTTATAATTTAGCCTACTTGAAACTGCAATGACTAAAAATACATAAATTTCTATGTTGCCTAAAAATGATTAACCAGTATACTAAATTTCAAACAAAGTGATCAGTTTCTGGATTGACTAAGTATATATATAAAAGCTGATGTGAATCTTACGTGTTGGTCCAATGTAGACGGTTTTTGATCCTGATCCTGGATGGTTCACGGTACAGCTAACATTTTGTTCCCAGTCTGATCTCTTCACTCGGATCTGGCTGACCGCTGAATAGTAGCTGTCCTTCTGAACTGCAGGGTACTGAAGAGAGTCGGGCAGGTTAGTCCCGCTGGCAGTGGCATAGCTGAAGGTCAGGGAGGCGGGCGTGAAGCCAGTGGCGAGGACGCCGAGAGTCACCGTGTCACTGGTCTCAGAACCACATTGTACCAGAGGAAACACAGTAGGGGCCTTTGATGTGGCTGAGAAAAAGACAAATATTTCTGATTAGGATATTGAAATAAAAGTTTGATTGCACATGACAGATTTTTTTTAACATGAGTGATAACAAAGAGAAGCCCATGGCAGCTTTGTGTTGCAACTTTCGTATCCCAGTTATTTACAGGTTTGTAAGGAAAGGAACGGACTTACGTCTCTCACTTATAGCACTTTGTAGTAGTTATTGGCTATCAGTCAGTATATTGTTGGTAAATTATGATCAATTAATAAATTCAACAGTATTTTTAAAATCTCATCATTATTTGACATTTGTGGAGGTTTGACATAAGTAAACATCCATTCATTTCTGTAATAGCAGCCACATCACAATATGGACATTAAATGATTATGAAATAATTACTGTTCCTTTTGTTTCAGTTCACTGGTTATTTAAGTTGACAATTCTTACCTGATGAAACAGTTTCTGTTGTACCCTTCCCCCAGGAGTCAAAAGCACCGTAGCACAGCACTAAATCTACTTATCGCTTATTTTCAAAAGACTTCATCTAGTCAATAACTAGTTTGAAAAGTCTACAACTTTACGTTTATTAGAGAATAATGGGTAACACTTTACAATAAGAGTACAACAATTAATTAATGTTAGTTAATGTTAGTTAATGCCGTAATGGTTAAATAACTGTTAGTTAGTGATTATTATGGCATTTACTAATGTTAATAATATCTACAATAAACCTTAAATAACATATAAATAAATACCTTAGCATGAACAGCATTAGTAAATGATTCTTAGACACATTAGCTAAGGTTAGTTAACTGTCACTTATATCACTTAATAATGTTTATCATGGCATTACCTAACGTTAATTGTTGTACTGCTATTGTAAAGTGTTACCGAATAATATTATAAAATGCATTTGAATGACCAAATGCCCTCATATTACAGCTTTTTGTCTAAGATCTTGTCTGATACTGAGGATTTTGCCGTTTCCACTTTTCGCACATTTGAAACTCTTTCTATTTTAATAATGAACATCTGAACTGACACCTGACAAACAGAGAAATTAAAAATGATCTTTTTGCCATAAAAACATAATATTGCTCGGTCTGAGTCATAAACGAAGAGAGATTTTAATTCTTACCTGATGACACAGTGACCATAGTGCCTTTTCCCCAGTAGTCAAAAGCCCAGTTGTCACAGTGGAGACAACCAATACACACTTCTTACAAAAACTATCCTCCTAAGTGCCTCACATCATACAGACTGTGGAGCCTGCCAGCTTAAAGGCAGTCTAAAGTTAAAATCAAACTAACATCTACTACATCTGTTGATAGACCCGATCGGTTTCACACTCAAGACAGATCATTTGACAGATTACAAATTACTGTTGGCTGTTTTATCACAAGACAACAGTTGTGACTACCTGGAAATAATACAATATTTCTGACTGATGTATTAAGAATTTCTGTATCTAATCAGAAATATTAATATTACGTACCTGAGGAGACGGTGACCATTGTTCCCTTTCCCCAGTAGTCAAAAGCACCGTAGTCACAGCCTAACAGTTTACTATCTTCTGCATACAAAAACCTGCGTCCACAAACCTACACTTTTCTGCCATCTTACAAATACATTTTCTCTGCTTGTACAAGTGTTTATGAATAAAATTAAATGATACATGATGTTGACCTTCAAACTTTAAACCGACTTCAGTGACAACAAGGGGAAACTCTCTCTTGTCCCTCTTTTTCAACACATTCTGTCTTAGTGAAATCCCTGATATCAAGTTTGAATTTTCAACAAAACACTTTTCTTTTCTTTTTTAATCCATAAATTTGTAAAACTTTTGATGACTTACCTGATGAAACTGTAACCATTGTTCCTTTCCCCCAGTAGTCAAAAGCATAGTCACAGTGTAACAATCAGACACATGCAACGTACAAAAACGACCATCTAAAAGATGCCGTCTACTGACATCACTAAAGTCCAGGTTCTCTACTATTAAATATTAGAATTGATACAGTGAAGATGAAAATAAAACAAAGCCATTTTTACCTGTTGTTACGGTCACTGTTGTCCCTTTTCCCCAGTAGTCAAAGTAACCGTAGTAGTCACAGTGTTCAGTTTGAATAGCACTTCAGTGCAAAAATACTTTTCCATTGGAATCATCTTATCAAAACTATTTCAATACACAACATTTCTAACATTTGCCCTGATCGTGTCTGTTTTTTGCTGAAGGCCTACACTGTATCCCAGCTGAAGGAAAATTTCAATTTTTGTCATAATATTTTACATTTTTATATATATATATATAAAAAATGAGTTTTGACAAATAATAATGTCAAAACTCATCAGATGATGACTTACCAGAAGTTACTGTGACTGTTGTTCCTTTCCCCCAGTAGTCAAAGTAGTCATCACAATGATAGATTGTGATGTGCCGCCCGTACAAATACTAAAAAAACATACAAGTTCCACTTAATACCGTCTTGACATTGTTTATTAGCCAGATCCCCTTGAGATAAAGCTTACCATCTCTTACCACTTCCTGTAACCTAGGTTACATAATATCAAGCTTATTTGTCCAGAGCTGCTGAAAACTTCCTCTTTTTCAGAGGGTTTCATGAAATCCCCCCAGCCTGCAGTTCAGCTCACACAACTGAAAACCTGAGCCAAAAAATGAACTAAAATGTTTATGACAGTATTGATATGTGTGAGTCATTCCAGATCAAATACAAAAGTATGATTATTGCACTTTCCATTTTGTTACATTTTCAATACGGTTTTCAAAACACACCTTCAAATATCACTTTAAATCATACATCCTTCAGGACAGATCAGTCTTTCCTAAACTCCAGATTTTCACTAATTGGATTTAAATTGCATTATTTCCTGTTGCATGCTCAATTAAATCATCCTTCCCTCTGCAGGCTTGACAATAAAGAAACACGTCAAGCAAAAATAAATAAATAAATAAATAAATAAATAAATAAAAATAATAATAATAATAATTATAGCTGCTAGATAGTGCAGCAATGGTCGGGGCCGGGCAATTTTAGGCAATTCTGAGTAACAAGTGGAGAATTGGAAGATGAAAAGAAAGGTGGCATTTTGCATCAGTTGAGGCTTGAACTCACAATTTCTGGCATGCAGGACAACACTTTATCTCACTGAGCTAATTGACAAGTGTCAACTCATGTGAGCCTTCACAAATTGACTAAGCCAGTCACTTTCCATGCATAGGCAGCCGCCTATGCATGGAAAGACAGATTTCAAACCACGGTAGAAAAAGAAAATCAGTCATTAAGACAAAAATCTGACAATGATTATCTGGCATTGGACTGGACCTTTGTGCAAAGTTTGGTGAATTTTCGCACATGGGAATGTTGCACAAGCTGAGGCTTGAACTCACAATCTTCGACTGAGCTAAAAGTTCACATGTAGCTTCACAAACTGACTGAGCCAATCACTGACATGCAGGACAGCAGCCAGCCATGCATGGAAAGGCAGATTTTAAACAGCTGTCAAAGATTCAGTTATTAAGACAAAAATCTGAAAATACAGATATTGCATCTAGACAGCATGGAGATGTTGATCATTTGTTTTTAACAATGATTGATTTGCTCCATAAGTGAAAAACTGATGTTTAAAAATGCCATTCTTGCATTGACTCCAATTGTTCACATGAGAGCAAAATTCAAAATGCTGTCAAAAATTCACTTTTTGAGATACAGTTCTGAAATTTGCCACACATCATCTACCATGACTCCAAAATTTTGTCCATTTTTTCATGAACATTGAAGATTTATTTACCAAGAATTTGCATGTGTGTTTACAGTACCATTTACAGTCAAACATTTTGATGCACTGTAGGCTCAATTTTTGATAAATCAAAAATCTGTGTGGACCGTTTGTGTAGGACAGTCTGAAGATGCTCTGTATCAAATTTGGTGACATTTGAGCAAAAATTGTGGGAGGAGATAGGTTTAACAAGTTTTACATTTTTTGAAAAAAATAGAGTGATGGACTTCATAATTTGCAATAGGTTTAAGTGTACAAAAGTTTCATCAGTATTGGGGCTACATTTTGGTGAAAGTTGCAAAACTGTAGCACATATGGTTGATTTGTTATGAATTTTCAAAGTTTTAAAATTTAAAGGCTTGCTATAGCGCCACCATCAGGACTATTGGTTTGACTTTGCATCTGAATGTATCTGGCATGGGACTGGACCTTTGTGCAAAATTTGGTGATTTTTCATGCATGGGAAGTAGGACTTCCTCGGAAGAAGAAGAAGAAGAAGAAGAAGAAGAAGAAGAAGAAGAAGAAGAAGAAGAAGAAGAAGAAGAAGAAGAAGAAGAAGAATACAAGAGGGTCCTGGCAGCTTAGGCTGCCTGGCCCCGAATAATAATAATAAAAGAATGTGGCAACAATAAAATCGGGTTCTTGTGCCATTAATAAACTGGACATTTGGGCTCAAAATGTTGGACAGTATCTTGAGATGATGTAACTCTATGATATCTTGAAGGATATCTTGATATCTTGAGGATGAATATGAAAATGGCTATATTACACATTTTTGATTTCTTGCATAAAAGTGCTTATTATCTCTACCTTGGCTTAAAGAACTTCTACATTGTACAACACTGAAATCTTTTGTCTGGTCGCCACTCATCAGTACACCATATTGACATGTACTGTGTGTTAAACTGTAGGCAAAACCCCAGCTAAGGCCTCCTGGTTGCTCGAAACTACATGAATGGATATTACAAGTTCAAGAAAAGTAAGAGGCAAAGGTTTGACTGATGAAATGTGTTTGCTTTTAGATTGGTGGAGATAAAAATGAAGTCAGCAGTGACTCTTGTTTACTATAAGGCTTAAGAAATTCACTGTGATATTAAGTGCTGACAAAGGTTGCTGGAGGATGCACAAAACCTGCATGGAGCAACACATATGACTAGGGTTTGCATTTTTTAAACACTTACTTTGGGCAGCTGTAGTCATGTATAGTAGGCCTCTGATGGACAGTAGTTTGCAGTCAGATTCCTCACAGTCTAACCATGTGTGACCCAACAATGTGTACAAGGAGGGGTACATATCCAATGACTTTACATAAGCCCACTGGCCACAATGGGCGTTAACTTCCTGTGCGTGGACACAATCAAATTTAAAATTAAAGAAGAGCAAAGACATCCATTCAGTTCACAATTAAAAATTTATAATTGACTTGATGATGGATCTGGGGAAGACAGCAGGGACAACCATAAATCCAATACCTTTAGCAAGATAACGAAAATGCCAACTGACTCTACCAAGAAGCAGAACCAAGAAGCAGGCACCTATACTGTGGGGAGAATCTGTCGCAGACCCCAAGGGAGACCACCATGTGTGCACACTGTCACCACAACTACACTGCAACCTGCACTGCACTGAAGGAAAGGCAAATGAACAAAATTAAAGTGAGCACCGTCCTTCAGGCCTATCACACTTCATGCAGGGAGAGGTGTCTCAAGTACTCCCCGCATGCATACAAGATAAAACAGAATACAATTATATAAAGTCTGACTTTGAGACCACAATATAAAACAGAGAGCAACTTGTAAGAATTCAGGTTTAACCAAAAAAAAAAAAAAAAAAAAGCAATTCGGGAAATCAGGTCAGGCAAAGCAGCAGTCTGGCATTAAATTTTGCTAAACTGGGGGTCCTGCACCAATGAAGATGACTGGCAGTACTGTAACTCAGCCAGTGGAAAGGCAAGCTGTCTTGTTTCCTCTTCAACATGGGGCTACAAAGCAAACATCCATCCATCCTTGAGTCAGCTGCACCACAACTCTGCACAAATAAGGCAGTCCTCCCCTCAGCTCCCAGGCCTCAGACAAAGAGCGGCACTAGTTGCCCTCACCTGTGCTCATGAAGGCAGGGAGCTCTGTGACCCTACCTACCAGGAGTGGTGCTCCCTCTTAGATGCCTCAAAAATAGGTAATCAGTCTGACAGTTGTTGACAAGCTGTTTCAAAATAGACTGTAAATGACGATGAAAGGATGCTAAAAATAATCAGAAAATCCACCAAGGTCTTTAGGCTTTTTACGTGTGGTGAATTTTATCCTTGATTTGATCCGTGACGATAGAAAGGAAGAACCATTCTTTAGAGGGACGGACTGGCAGCATGATCTTCTTCAGAAGGTCCTGTGTCTTTTCACAGAAGGAGGAGAACATCAGTCTGATTTGTTGCAAAGCAAGTGCAGGGTGATTTTTTTTTTTTTTTTTTTTTTTTTTTTTACATTAAGTTCTTTTATTAGGATAGCCCCTTGAGATGAACCATCTCGTTTTCGAGGGGGTCCTAAGCACAGGACAAATATAAGGACATTATACTCAGACAGATTTGACAAACATAGCCATAAATACATACATACATACATCATGACATAAACGTAAAGAGAGAACCAATCACAGTTAACACAATACAAACAACAACCCAAAACACACACACACACACACACACACACACACAAAAGAAGGGGGGAGAAAAAAAAAAAAAAAAAAAAAAAAGGGGCCAAACAGGAATCAGAGCCTACAATTACAACATATTAAACAACAGGATAGTAGTCATTCAAGAGATTGACCGGCATTATTGTAATAATATAGGAGTAATATGTCACTGAAAGAGAAGAGATATGAAGTACAATTGGATGACTGTTAAAGTCTACATATACAATTGCTGTGTAAATGACTTGCCAGGGCATGTTTAAACAGTCTGAACGATGGAATAGAGCGGATGTTTGCGGGCAGATTATTCCAGTCAGCTGGTGCTTTGAACATAAAAGCTTTTTTTGATGTAGACAATGAAACATTAGGTACAGAAAAGAAACACTGTACAGTATGTCTTAGATGATGAGTAGAGGAAAAAGGAACCAACAACTGCTTTAGATAAGTAGGATAATTGAAATGAACACATTTAAAAATAAATTGCAGCCAGTGCATCTGCCTTCTTATCAAAGGTGAGGGCAGGTCAAGAAGTGCATACATTGTGCAATGATGAG
Source organism: Myripristis murdjan (assembly GCF_902150065.1). NCBI lineage: Eukaryota > Metazoa > Chordata > Actinopteri > Holocentriformes > Holocentridae > Myripristis > Myripristis murdjan. Next base: position 33,334,158 of record NC_043987.1, on the reverse strand, counting down.
TTGTAGGTGAACATTTAAGAATAAATCTACACAATCTGTTATAAACTATAGTAAGCGGAGCGAGAGAGGTATTGGAGGCAATACAATAAACAGAATCAGCATAGTCCATTATAGGCAATATAAGTTGAGTTGCAATCTTTTTTCTGACCTTATATGAAAAACAGTTTCTAGAATGAAAAAGGAGACCAAGACTAGAGTTCATTTTTTTGACTATATGATTAATATGATAGTTGAATGAAAGCTCAGAGTCGAGATATAGTCCAAGGTATTTGATATGGTCAACTTTCTGCAAAGTAGTGCCATCCTGACATGAAATACGGCACGTGTGTGTTTTGCATTTGAATTTGATGTTCTGTCGTGTGCCAAAAATCATAGTATGTGATTTATTTTTGTTGAGGAGTAGCTTATTAGCTACCAGCCAGTGTTGCAGATTATTAAAGTCATTCTGCAAATCTGATTCAATCTGTAATATATTTGTATGAGATGTATATATAACTGTATCATCAGCATAAAGCTGAACAGAACATTTACAGATAAGGGTTTTACACAGGTGGGATGTAGAAACCCCCAAACAGCTGATCAGTTCTTGCATCAAATGGACTTAAGGTGCAGGCCCCAATTTCCCAAACATATTTATCTCTTTTATGGCTTAATAACAGTCCAGGCTGTGCAGCCAACACATGAATCAGCCCATCTGGAATTTGCCAGAATTTCTAGATTGCCAGTCCCAGAGTGTTCTTGAGTTGTCATCAAGAACTAAGTAGGCCAGTTAATAACTAAAGTTACAATGTTGTAACCCTAGTTCTATAAGTAAAGCACAGCCCTGTAATTGGCTCTATGGCCAGTAGCTCCTCTCCAACTGCACACATGGACTCATTCAGTGAAATTGCATGCACATTGCCAGCCAATGAGGACATGCCGACTGCTTGCCTAAAACCATATGAACCGGTACTCAGTATTATTCCATATCTGTAAGTGATTCTCCACAGATGCTCATTAAAAGGCAAATTGCTGGAAATGGCTTGCCTGATCATATAGGGGTCAAAGGTCATGCCAATGGAACACCTATCTCACCTCACAGCCCTGGGACCACAAAGAGCATGGGGGATAGAAGTGGCATATACTGTCAAGACCGAGCAAAAACGAGAACCCAAACGCACAACTCACGAGAGTGAAACTTAATTCTTTTAATAAGAAAAGTAACAACTTAAATATCAATACAAAGTAACAACAGAAATATCTTATGACAAAAGTATCAAAACAACATGAAACTTAACTATGACAAAACAAAGTAACAAAGGAAATACAAAACCTGACTTGGTAAAACTTGACGTGACGAGGAACATGGACGTGGAAGGCAAAGCAGGACCAGACAAGACGAAGCAGGACATAGCAGGACGAACTCGCACAGGACAAGGGGAAACACGGACTATATATACACACAAGGTAATGGGGAACAGGTGGAAACAATCAGGGTGTGGCAGACAATCAGACTAGAGGGAAACACACAAGGGGAAGGGCAAGTGACCTGACACAAGAGGAGAGTGGGATATCAAAATAAAACAGGAAGTCACGAGACAAGACACAAGAACAAAACCTAACAAAACAAAATTTCAATAACATGATAGTACCCCCCCCTCTAGGGACGGCTCCTGACGTCCCAAACAGTCTTTAGAGCACGTGGATGGACGGCCGTTGTAAGACGGGGGGAGGAGGAGGCCAAAACAAACAAAAAAAAACTCCGGGCAGAAGTCTATGGACGAGGCGGTGCTCTGGCGGACGGCCAGGGCGCTGGGAACCATGGACGAGGCGGTGCTCTGGCGGACGGCCAGGGCGCTGGGAACCATGGACGAGGCGGTGCTCTGGCGGACGGCCAGGGCGCAGGGAACCATGGACGAGGCGCTGCTCTGGCGGACGGCCAGGGCGCAGGGAACCATGGACGAGGCGCTGCTCTGGCGGACGGCCAGGGCGCAGGGAACCATGGACGAGGCGGTGCTCTGGCGGACGGCCAGGGCGCAGGGAACCATGGACGAGGCGGTGCTCTGGCGGACGGCCAGGGCGCTGGGAACCATGGACGAGGCGGTGCTCTGGCGGACGGCCAGGGCGCTGGGAACCATGGACAGGACGACGCTCTGGCGGACGGCCAGAGCGCTGGGAACCATGGACGGGACGACGCTCTGGCGGACGGCCAGAGTGCTGGCGGTCAAGGCGGACCCACCCTGGATGGCTGCAGTGTGGGTGGGACCACACTGCAGAGCGACCATAACGTCCTGCAGTGCAGACTTGGGACCGCCAGGCAGCGGAAGCAGCAGGGTTAACTCTGGACCGCCGGACAGCGGCGACGTGGACTCTGGACCGCCGGGCAGCGGCGACGTGGACTCGGGGCCGCCGGGCAGCGGCGACGTGGACTCGGGGCCGCCGGGCAGCGGCGACGTGGACTCGGGGCCGCCGGGCAGCGGCGACGTGGACTCGGGGCCGCCGGGCAGCGGCGACGTGGACTCGGGGCCGCCGGGCAGCGGCGGCAGAAACGTGGACTCGGGACCGCCGGGCAGCGGCGGCAGAAACGTGGACTCGGGACCGCCGGGCAGCGGCAACGTCCACTCCGGGCCGCCGGGCAGCGGCAACGTCCACTCCGGGCCGCCGGGCAGCGGCAACGTCCACTCCGGGCCGCCGGGCAGCGGCAACGTCCACTCCAGGAACTTGAACAGGGACTGGGGTCTGGGCCGCCAGTCGGGCTTGGGGAACTGTGACATGGACTGGGGCCGGGACAGCCAGTCGGACTCGAGGTCCTGTGACTGTGACATGGACTGGGGCAGTGGGTCCGGCTTGGGGAACTGTGACAGGAACCTGGGCAGCCAGTCTGGTACGGGGAACTGGGACAAGGGCAGTGGCTAGAACACCCAGTCTGGCTCGGGGCACTGGGACAGGGGCAGCCAGTCCGGTTCGGGGTACTGGGGCAGGAACCAAGACCGGGGCCGGAACAGCCGGTCGGGCTCGGCAAACTGTGACATGGACTGGGGCAATGGGTCCAGTTCGGGAAACTGGGACTGGTGCGGCTTGAGGTTCTGTGACTGTGACATGGACTGGGACAGCCGGTCCGGTTCGGGGAACTGGGACTGGTGCCGGGGAAGCTGATCCAGCACGGGGGACTGTGACCGGGACTGGGGCAGCCAGTCTGGACCTGGGAACTGGGACTGGGGCAGCCACTTGGGTTCGAGGTACTGTGACAGTGACATGAACCGGAGCAACCTGTCTGACCCTGGGAACTGGGACTGGGGCAGCCAATCTGGTTCTGGGAACTGGGACAGGTACTGCTCGGCTGCTAAGGCTAGTAGCTGGGCCTGCTAGGTCGCAGAGGCTAATAGCTGGACCTGCCAGACTGCAGGGGTCAGTAGCTGGAATAGCTAGGCTGCTTGGGCTGCTAGGACTGGCAGCTGGGCTAGCTAGGCTGCTATGGCTGCTATGGCTGGTAGCTGGGCTAGCTAGGCTGCTTGGACTGGTAGGGCTGGTAGCTTGGCCACTTGGACTGGTAGCTAGGCTACTGGGACTGGTAACTGGGCTGGTAGCCTGGCTGCTTGGACTGGTAGTTAGGCTAGCTAGGCTGCTAGGGCTGCTATGGCTGGTAGCTAGACTGCTAGGACTGGTTGCTTGACTCACTTGGCTGCTGGGGCTCGTGGCTTGACTCAATTGACTGCTGGGGCTCGTGGCTTGACACACTGGGCTGCTTGGGCTCCGGGCTAAGCTTGCCAGGGTGCCGAGGCTGATGGCTGGGCTGCGACTAGCACGCTGTTGAGCAGCAAGCCGGCGCCTGGCCAGCTGGTGGCTACGAGGACCCCCAAAGGCCAGTCGGGTTCCCTGAAATGGGCTCTGGAACGGAGCAGCAGGACAGGCAACAGGGAGCTGCTGTGGCACATGAGACTGGGGTGCAGGTCGGGAGGACATATCAGTCCACAACCGCTGACAAAATATAATGACTTCTGCTGGGGTCATTTCCCGCTCGTTCATTTTGTCAGCTGTTCTGAGTCGGCTGGGTTCTGGCGGGCGAGTTCGTTCTGTCAAGACCGAGCAAAAACGAGAACCCAAACGCACGACTCACGAGAGTGAAACTTAATTCTTTTAATAAGAAAAGTAACAACTTAAATATCAATACAAAGTAACAACAGAAATATCTTATGACAAAAGTATCAAAACAACATGAAACTTAACTATGACAAAACAAAGTAACAAAGGAAATACAAAACCTGACTTGGTAAAACTTGACGTGACGAGGAACATGGACGTGGAAGGCAAAGCAGGACCAGACAAGACGAAGCAGGACATAGCAGGACGAACTCGCACAGGACAAGGGGAAACACGGACTATATATACACACAAGGTAATGGGGAACAGGTGGAAACAATCAGGGTGTGGCAGACAATCAGACTAGAGGGAAACACACAAGGGGAAGGGCAAGTGACCTGACACAAGAGGAGAGTGGGATATCAAAATAAAACAGGAAGTCACGAGACAAGACACAAGAACAAAACCTAACAAAACAAAATTTCAATAACATGATATATACAGTCCATGGGAGTCAGGTGTAAAACAGCTGACACACACACCGCTCTCTCTCAAGTGTTGGGTTGAGACCTGACCTCGAGAAGGAACCCATGAGCTCCAAGAGATAGAACTCTGTGGACAAATCTGAGATCAGGATGCTGCAGTACATATGTCCTCGACATTCAACCCACTGAAGAGGGCTGTTGACGCTACAATGCTGCATGCAGAGTGAGCACGAACCACAGTGAGAGCGTTTTCTCCAGGCTGAATATACACTATATTACCAAAAGTATTCGCTCACCTGCCTTTACTCATACTATGAACTGAAGTGCCATCCCATTCCTAACCCATAGAGTTCAATATGATGTCGGTCCACCTTTTGCAGCTATTACAGCTTCAACTCTTCTGGGAAGACTGTCCACAAGGTTGAGGAGAGTGTTTATAGGAATTTTTGACCATTCTTCCAAAAGCGCATTGGTGAGGTCACACACTGATGTTGGTCGAGAAGGCCTGGCTCTCAGTCTCCGCTCTAATTCATCCCAAAGGTGTTCTATCGGGTTCAGGTCAGGACTCTGTGCAGGCCAGTCAAGTTCATCCACACCAGACTCTGTCATCCATGTCTTTATGGACCTTGCTTTGTGCACTGGTGCACAGTCATGTTGGAAGAGGAAGGGGCCCGCTCCAAACTGTTCCCACAAGGTTGGGAGCATGGAATTGTCCAAAATGTTTTGGTATCCTGAAGCATTCAAAGTTCCTTTCACTGGAACTAAGGGGCCAAGCCCAGCTCCTGAAAAACAACCCCACACCATAATTCCTCCTCCACCAAATTTCACAGTCGGCACAATGCAGTCTGAAATGTACCGTTCTCCTGGCAACCTCCAAACCCAGACTCGTCCATCAGATTGCCAGATGGAAAAGCGTGATTCATCACTCCAGAGAACGCGTCTCCACTGCTCTAGAGGCCAGTGGCGGCGTGCTTTACACCATTGCATCCGACGCTTTGCATTGCACTTGGTGATGTGTGGCTTGGCTGCAGCTGCTCGGCCATGGAAACCCATTCCATGAAGCTCTCTGCGTACTGTACTTGGGCTAATCTGAAGGTCACATGAAGTTTGTAGCTCTGTAGCAATTGACTGTGCAGAAGGTCGGCGACCTCTTTGCACTATGCGCTTCAGCATCCGCTGACCCCTCTCCGTCACTTTACGTGGCCTACCACTTTGTGGCTGAGTTGCTGTTGTTCCCAAACGCTTCCATTTTGTTATAATAGAGCTGACAGTTGACTGTGGAATATTTAGGAGCAAGGAAATTTCACGACTGGATTTGTTGCACAGGTGGCATCCTATGACAGTTCCACGCTGGAATTCACTGAGCTCCTGAGAGCGGCCCATTCTTTCACAAATGTCTTGTTTCACAGTCTGCATGCCTGAGTGCTTGATTTTATACACCTGTGGCTAGGCCAAGTGATTAGGACACCTGATTCTGATCATTTGAATGGGTGAGCGAATACTTTTGGTAATATAGTGTATCTCTTGGCAGTGGTGTAGTCTAGTTTATTCTAGTGGGTATACGTGCGCACGCACACACACACACACACACACACACACACGAGCGCTTTCTGAAATGTTAACGTTAGCTCCAGCTGTAGTGTCCCCCGAGGCGGCACCATACAACTTCACTGCTTCCTTAGTAGTTTACTTAGGGTTCACGTCACGCCTGATGGTAGCCCCTATGGTCAAAAAGAGCCCGCTTCGTAACATAGAGAAGGCGACTTTATGAACGGGAAAGTGAACGTTATGTCAAAAAAAAAACATACTAATATGTATCTCTGCGCATTTTGAAGTGGTTATACGGAAATTCAGGACCTTTTCTAGTGGGTATACGGTGTATACCTGCGTATCACGTAGACTACACCACTGTCTCTTGGAAATGCTTCACAAAGCCATTTAGCCAGTGGTGTAGTCTAGTTTATTCTAGTGGGTATACGTGCGCACGTATGTGCACGCTAGCGCGCGCGCACACACACACACACACACACACACACACACACACACACACAGGCTCCCTTTCTGAAACGTTAACGTTAGCTCCAGCTGTAGTGTCCCCCTAAACGTCACGCCTGACAGAAGACCTTATGATCAAAAAGAGCCCGCTTCGTAACACAGAGAAGGCGACTTTATGAATGGGAAAGTGAACGTTATGTCAAAAAAAACATACTGATACGTATCTTTACGCATTTTTAAGTGGTTATACGGAAATTTGGGACCTTTTCTAGTGGGTATACAGCGTATACCCGCGTATCACTTAGACTACACCACTGCATTTAGCAAACTGCTTCTTGAACTGGGCTTTCCCAACCACATCATCACCATAGCACACTAACAGCTGTTGGATGTGATGGATTTGGGCCATGCTTTTGACATAACATGGTAGTGTGTGTACTTGGCACAATTAGCAGATGCCTTTTATACTTCCTCTTCTCCTGCTTGAAGACAAAACACATCCAGCTGAATGGTTCTTGATCTTAATGATCTCCTTAAATTCTTTGGAACACAGGAGGGGTTCAATCTGAGTGTAGTGCCACTCAGACCACCACAAAGCAGCATGCAGGTAGATTGAACCGACAGGACACTTAATGGAGTCACTCTCTCAGCCTAGGTCATCAAAGCTTTACTGAATGATATTTCCTTCAAAGAGGATTGCTGTACATGCTCATATGGTTGGGGCGCCACACACCTTAGCCAGGCCCAGGTGCCATAGCAAGCCAAGCCTTTCCATGGAGTGTACTACCACCAGATAGCACAGACGACTGACATCAAGAAATACTGTTACTATTAGCTGGAAAAGCTGGAATGAAGGACAGCACTTTGGCACTAATCGGAGCACGCACTTAGCACTGAGTCAGTCGAAGCAGGAATCTATCACATCAGACAGAACATCAGCTCCAGAGGCTGACACAGTCCAGCTCATAATGAAAAGGTGTACGATGTGAGTGGGAAGACTAAGCAACACAACCAAGTTGCAGGGAATGTGTGGAAGAACATCTGTGCTTAATATAGGTCGGATCCCACCAAGTCCAGATGGGAGACTCTGCAAAGGGTGGTTGGGAGTGACAGAGCTAAGACCCCGTGGGACTTGCTGCTGTAGAAGTATTGGGGACTGAAACAGGAACTGGAAAAAATTTGAAAGTGAAGGCAATGATAGTTGCACTTGGGGTTGTGACCCCCAAACTGGGAGAGTGTCTCCAACACAGTCCAGGAACAACAGCTCCGTCTTGATGAGTGCAGTTTAGGAACCGCTGGGATACTGTGGAGAACATTCACACTCCCAGGTTTTCGATAGGGAACTTGAGAACACACTATCCATATTAAAATAGGGAAATTTATTTGTATGAATATATCCTTTCTGTCTTTCTATGACGGTTTGGTCTTGTTAAAGGAATCTAATGTATTCAGAGGAGCTTTGCAGCTTCCATTTGTATAAGAAAATCAATTTCCAGAGTTGGGCAGAACCTTTGGCTCCTGCCTCTGTCAGATAAATTTCAGTCCAAGGTTTCAGTTTGTTCACTGGACGAGGAAGCACCTGCTGTGGTGAAGGCTGTTTCCTGTCTGTTATATAAATATTAAACAGTCAGGATGTCACAAGCCACAAGTCCAAAATTCATACACATTATTTTGTGTTATGATTGCCCCTTGTAAAAGATTTCACAACTAATTTATTTTAACAATATATTTGTCATAACATACTCTCTCAACATATGTCACACTCTCTGAATATATGTCTTTGTGTATTAATATATTTAAGACAATGACAAGACAATTTGGCACTTATAAGATCATCTATTGTCCACTTGCTGTAAGCTTTGCTGCCTCTGAAGTGGTGTATCTCAACTGGGATGTGTTTGAATCGCATCAGGGTTACCTGTTGTTGTTTCCAGTGTTTAAAGATAAACCCGGACAGATAAACCCGATTGGACTATTTGGTCTGCTAGTAGTACTGCATGTGGAGTTTTGTAGAATCAGTCTTTGAACTTGTGTTCTTTTTAATATTTAAAATCTTATGTCTGCTGATCCTAGTCTCAGTAGGTACTGTCAGTCTTAGATGTAAGTTTCAAAATATTTCAGGATGAGCATGGTAAAGTACAGAACCATGTAAAATAAATGTACCATGCCATGGTGTCAGTCAGTATCAGTCCCCTGCATCATGGTTTTGAGAAAGACTTGATTTTGTGAATATTTTCCCCTTGTTTATGAATGGCTTCAGGCAAGTGAGGTTTTTGTCATAGCATATATCACTGTGGGTAGCCCCCATACACAGTGACACACACTCATACAAAAACCTTCGTCTGATGCGTGGTCCGGGTGCACTGAATAACTTTTATTTACTACAGTTTTTAGAGGAGTAAATCTAATAAATTTTGCTCCAATATTCAATATTTGGTCCACCTTCCTTGGTAGTTCTATGATGGATTTTTCTTCAAAATCACTGAGTTTTTGCTAGTGTGAAAATCATGCAATTTACATCATAATCTACGGGTTGAGAAAATACTCTCACAATTGAAATACTATGTCTGTTGATCTCATAAAGGGCTGTTGTAACCACCTGAATAAGTAAAAAAAAAAAAAAAAAAGAAAAAGAAAAAGAAAAAAAAAAACCTTTAAAGATTGTCTTAAAACAGCTCTGCTTTAATGAATTCCTAAAAAAAAATCAACGTTTTTAAAAGGTTTTCAGTCAGCAGCAGGTTAGAGAAATTTAACAGAAACCAGTTGAAGGAAGCATTCTAACTCACTCACTTGTTTTCAGTGTCAGTGCCGTTTATTTCCCTGAGAACAGTGGAAGGAGGTTTTTGTCATTAGCTGTATCACTGTGGTTGTTATAGTATGCACTGTGATAGAGCGCTGTACAAAAACCCCACCCTGTGCTTTGACCAGCCGCTGTCAATGTAACAATAACATTAACATTAACAATGCTATTACTACTAAGAATAACAATAACAATAATATAACTACTGCATTGCTCAATTAAAAAATAAAAAGAAACACATATACTCATTTGGAAAATATTTCCTCAGACAAACTGTTTCAAAGTTTCTGCACCTTGACTACAAAGGCTCGGTCATCGTTAGTCTTCATCCTGGTGGGAATCTTCTGGTAATATTTGTAATAAAAGTGCATGCAGCAGTGTTATCAGTTGTATGACATATTGTCCAAATCCAAACGACAGGCCTCAGGAAAACTGTCCACCGACAAGTTTTCCTCTAGCACAATGATTCATAGCTGCCAGTGGACCAGTGGACCAGTGGACCATTGAACCAGTGGACCAGTGTCCATGGAGCGATTCAGTTCAGTCTGAACTGAATTATGTCAGATACATTTCATAGTGAGACTGGCTGCACACTGATTTAGGCACAGCTTGCTGAGTCTGTAATGAGATTTGAAATGCGTCCTCCACTAGTGACGGCCTCTGCCTCTTGTGAGGTTTTTGTAACGGTGTGTTTCACTGTGGCCATCCCAGTACACAGTGATACATGACAGTACAAAAACTGAAGCTGCTCCAGTATGTCGCTCCCACAGGTTCTGCTTCGAGAAACAGACTAAAACAACTGCTCATTTCCTCCTAAATCATTAGAAATAATTCAAATAAAAAAAGAAAAATACTATAGGGTGACCATTACAAAACATTTTTGTATTGATGAATTATTATGATTATTTGTGTGCTTATCTTCAGTGTAACTATGATATTTTATTGGCATATTATAAATATGTTATTAATGATGCTAATTACTTTCCTTTTTAATGTCATTTGAGAAAAGCCATAAACATGTCATGTCATAAACATAATCTTGTCAATTAATAAATTTAAGTTCATTTTATAAAATTGTATATTTGGAGTGACTTTTTTCAATGCTGTAAATTTAATATGTTTGAACGAAAAATATGTCAGATTTTGTGTTTGTAATTGCACTATGCTATACAATGATGATCCTGCTTTATATCTGTGTTTTATTCAAGTTGCAGTCATTCATGTTTAGCTTTGTTTTTCTTGCTGTCTGCCCTCTGACTCCACATAGTTTTTGTTATGGCATGTAACACTGTGTACCCCACCCCGTATGGCACAGTGACACATGGCATGTCAAAAACCTCCCCACTCCTACAAGAGATATGTCTTTTCTGGAGTTTGGACAAAGACAGAGATTATTGTTTTTACAAAACATTCAGTGGAGAAAAAGCGATCTCAAGTATTTGTGTCTGAATAGTTTACATAATTTAAATAATATATGCCTGACAATATGATGAATAAAGTTTGATAAAAATTTGTCCCCCCAGCAAACAATTGAAAGTTAAACATATTCATTATTGTTCAAAGTACAATTTGTCAAATCTAAAAAAAAAAAAAAAAAAAATGTATCAAAATTATATTATTATTCTGTTATATTGTAATATAAGAATTATGACTGTGAAATTTCAACACTGACCTTAATGTGTGCCCTATGCATGAGCAGACACTAGTAACTTTTTTTTTTTTTTTTTTAAGGATGAGATGAAGGCAAAATTTTAATTGAGAAACCAGCCTAATGGAATCATCTGTGCATGTTAATGCAGTCAGTGACTTGTCTTGGTAGCATAAGCCTTTTTATCACTGAACCACTGCCACAACTGAAGCAAATCTGGATTTTACTGGACAGTAATCTTATCTATGAATAAAAGTATACATCAGTTAATTTAATGCATTAACTGTTTGTTTTTACATTGTTTTCTTTTAAAAGTCCAAGTATTGCAAAGCACTAATTTCTGTGTAGTTCTTCCAGCTTTCTGACTGAGAGCAGGGACGTGACAGCGGCTGGTGGTTTTTGTCATGGCATGTCTCACTGTGCCGCTGCCACTCCAGTAACCACAGTGACACATGGCCTGTCAAAAACCTCCCACACTTGCAACTGAACACTCACTCAAGGTCCAGCAGCAACACAAACATTTCTGTTTCTTTACTTTTGCTAAATCAGGAAATAATTTTTACATGACATTCAGTCGAGAGCTGTTTCTGTGTGTTTGTGTGTGTGTGTGTGTGTGTGTGTGTGTTAAGATTTAAAAAGCAGCAAACGTCTCAAAACATAACCACAGCAGTTACACTGATGCACGGAGATGAGCGACAACATCACAGTGTGTCTTTGTTACAAATCATTAATATTTACTGCATAATAATAATAATAATAATGATGATGATGATGATGATGATGATGATAATAATAATAACAATAATAACAATAATAATTATTATTATTACGTTCTAACCCAGTTGTCACATTCATATGTGTTGACACAAAACCGGCTTGCTTGGCAAACTGGGTTAAAAAAGTAATTCTTTGTGTGTGTAAATGTATTTATTGAATAGTCTTCGAAGCATATTCATCATTTTAATAACACCTATTTTGACAGAAATCTATAAATGTATCTGTAAAATTCAGTTGACGGCAGAGAAGTGGAAACTTCTGGTTTCTGACTCACATGGTTTTTGTCATGGCATGTAACACTGTGCCATAACTCCAGCTACCAGTATAACCACAGCGACACACAGCCTGTCAAAAACCTCCCGACACACTGAAGACACTGCACAGTGTGGTCAGTGAAACATTTTTATGTATGTATGTATTTATTTATTTGTATAAGGAGAAAGTGACAGAGTCTGTCCTTAAAAACATACAAAACAAAAATAAATTAATAATAATAATAATAATTACATTCATTTGTAGCATTGTAAAAATAATGGAAAACGAACCAATTCTTTTCAGTCAGATCTCAAATAATAAATAAATGAAAAATATGAAAAAGTAGCTCACATGTTTTGACAAATCAGTATAGGAAACTTTTAATGGAAGTAAGAAAAAATCTGGTCCAAATAATAATTGTAATTTCTCTGCTCATTCCCATGTCTTGTGGTTATACTAAAATGTAGCCACGATGCTAACTGTGAATGTCTGAGTTTGCACAGGTGAAAGCTTTGCTGCTTTATTCTAACCCAGTTGTCACATTTATATTAGGGTTGGGAACGATAAAGCAATATGACCGGATAACTGCTTTTACAGGCGAGGGATACGGCTGTGTCGGTAGCAGACTCCTCAGTCGATATGGATCAGCCATGAATCCTCAAACGAATTGATTGTAGAGTTTTGGATCGGATAACGCGAGACTAGGAGTCGGCTGCCTGAGGCTTTACAGTTTTCATCTCTAAAACAACGTGAGAGCTCATGAAACGACTCTCACGCTCCGTAGCGTTACGTTCCCAACCCAAAACTTACAGCATAACAACTAGTAACATGACTGACAACGTCGACGAAAAACAACAACAAAAAAAAAAATGGATGTAAATTTTGCCAACAGCAGCAGCACCGACACCAGTGCCAGCTTGACCGGTGGAAATAGTGTTTTATGTTTGCTTTTCTTTTTCTGGACTAATATTTGCCACTATTGACAATTTAAGCCACAGGATATTTGTCATTTTTGGAGGGGCTTTGCACTATTTATTTATTGCTATAGTGAATTATGTTCTGTTTTTATACATATACATTTTATTTTCTGATCCCATCCAACAAAATGATGTTCATTTAGCAAGTCTTTGTTTGTCATTGACATACATTGACATGGGATTTTGTTGTTGTTTATTTTTGACAGTGCCATAAAGCAGCAATGCTCGGGGATATGTGGTCTTCTACATGTTTGAAAATACTGTAAGAATGTCATGTTATAGAACTGGCTTCTTTATGATTAACGTCTACATCAGGGGTCGGGAACCTATGGCTCGCGAGCCAGATGTGGCTCTTTTGATGATAACATCTGGCTCGCAGATTTCGGGTTTTAAAATATTATCGTTTGTTTAAATCCATCCATCGATTTTCTACTGCTCATGTCTTGTTCAGAGTTGCAGTTGCATGAGCGATTGTCTATTATTTTAATTGGATGATAATAGCCTACGTTGGCCGTTACTGGGCCGTTGCTGGGTGCACAGGTACACGCCCCCTTTTGCATCAGTTGGCTCGGTCATTAGCTCAAAGCTAACCCTTCAACGGAGAAGATGGCGAAAAGAAAAAAAGATGACGAGTATCGGTGAGTATTATAACAACATTATTTAAAAGAATAAATTAAGACGCTTGTTATGCTCACATTTAATTGAATTCAGTCTTAAAATATATTATATGGCTCTCACTGAAACAAATTTCCAAAAATTGTGCTTTTATGGCTCTCTGAGTCAAAAAGGTTCCCGACCCCTGGTCTACATCAACAAATGTTAACTATCGAGTTGTTTTTACACTGTTTCGAATTGTATCGAATCGTTCTCTATTAAAAATATATCATTTTTGAATCGAATCGTAACACGTGTATCTAGATATGTATTGAATCGGCCTCATGCCAGAGATTCCCAATTTATATGTATTGACACAAAACTGGCTTGCTTGGCAAACTGGGTTAAAAAAAGGAAATCTTTGTGTGTGTAAATGTATTTAGTGACTGGTCTTGGAAGCATATTCATCATATTTCTACTGCCAGAATTGTATAAAATCTTAATTTAGTAATACTTACTTTGATAGAAACCTATAAATCTATGTATATGACGGCAGAGCAGTGGAAATGTCTGGTTTCTGACTCACATGGTTTTTGTCATGGCATGTAACACTGTGCCACCCCAGCTATCATAACCACAGTGACACACAGCCTGTCAAAAACCTCCCACGTTTCAACGGCATCACTGTCCAGTTTGGTCAGTGAGAGGAGTTAAATAATCTGTTAATTTAATTTGAATTACAAAATATTTTACGAGAGATTCAGAGGAAAACTATTCAGTGTGTTTTTGTGTGTGAGTGTGTGTGTGTACATACAAATTTAAAGACCAACAGAGAATGTATCCAAGTCAAACAATTTAAAATGAAATCTGTGAACTACCAAAACCAGGGAAAAACTGAATAACAGACATGAATAAAACATCATGAAGAGAGTCATTTCTCTTATTTACTTTTTGGTAATCTATAAAAAATATCAAATAAATAAATAAATAAATAACTAAAATAAATAAATAAATAAATAAATATTTTATAGAAAAATCACCTGTGATGACTTATAGTAAATTTGTCCTCTCTGTGCTAGCAGCTCAGAGTTGGCAAACATATTGATTATTGTCTACACCACATCATGTCAAGTCTAAGTAAAACACCTTTAAAAACTCTTAATGTGTGCTGGAAGCAAATGATCAAGACAAAGGTCTTTGAAATAGAAAGAAAGAAAGAAAGAAAGAAAGAAAGAAAGAAAGAGTAAATTCTCATCTTTGGGCTGAGACAGACACAAACATGCCCGCAGCTGCACTCGTGTCTTGGTATCTGGAAAAATACAAATTACAAATACATGTTCATTAATTATAGTACAATATACTGGTTCAAATCATGTATTTATAGCTGCATTCACTAGTACTGGAAAGTGGATCATGTAGACTAACAATATTATAATTACAGAGTGTTGAATACACACATGGTGGAGCTGTGCTGCGGCTTGCTGAAAAAGACGTAGCATTACACATTACAGCGGTCCAGATCATGTTGATTCAAAACGATGACACAAGATTAGACATAATTCTGTCATCACTGTAAAAATAAGACAAAACACATCAGTGGGAGTAGAAGCTGTTATGGTTTAATGCTGATTTGCACCATCACCTTACAACATTAAGAGTCCTCCTCTGATTCTTCATGATGTGATGAGATCAGCTGACAAATCATCTTCTGAGCCACTCCAATGTGCTGCTGCTGCAGCTTTCTCCACTAGATGCCGGTCTTCACCAGCACTTGGACTTCTGCTCTTCAGCTGGCAAAACCTGGCACATAAACCAAAGTGTCCCACTGCCACAACAAGAAGCTGGTCTAATAAAACGCTGTCAATCAAGACAATCATCTTTAGGGGCAACAGGTGCATAAGCTGAAGTGATTCATTTCAGGATCAGCATGAGCACATGGTGAGTAGGGCTTTCTTGCTCTCTGACTCTGTCAGGGGCTGATTTATAGATAGATAGATAGATAGATAGATAGATAGATAGATGTAGATAGATAGTCAGATAGACAGATAGAAGCAGGTTCTGGATGTGTCATGACCAAAAGACACAATTGCATTCCCTCATACAAACACTGTAATATATACACACATACAATATCATCAGCACAGATAATGTAAGACATAATAACACACATACACACACACACACACACACACACACACACACACACACACACACGTCTCCTAAAATTATAGTTTGTAAACTGATAGTGCATTTTTTATTGTAGTCCTGTATCCACATTTGCACTTGATCCCGACACTGGATCCATACTGCAGGCTGTCTATTCATGCTTTGCTCTTGTCAATAAACTGTCAAATCAACGCTAACCCTAAAGCAAGACACTGGGAGAGTAAATGAAAGGGGGAAAAGAAATATAATGAGTTAATGACCTGCCATTTCTGTGCATTTTCATTTAGAAATAATTTGTCAATTCAGTGAAGTGGTTGATTGTTGATCAATTAAACTTGTGAGGAAAAAAGAAGATGGGTGATTATGTGATTTACTCCAAAAGCCCTTCAGAAGTCATTTAGATCTCTCTGGTAAATGTCTGTGGAGGTTTTTGTGCAGGTGCTCCACTCTCTTCAGTCACTGTGCTTGTGAGCACAGAAGTAAACAGCAGAATCCTCTGCTGTCAGCCTCGTGGCCTCGAGGTGCTGAGTGCTGCTGGACACATCTTCAGTCAGGGTGAAACGGCTTTGAAAGGAGCTGGCATAGACAGCAGAGTTTGAACCTGTGTTCATTCTCCCAATCCACTCCAGAGCTTTCCCTGGCCGCTGCCTCACCCAGTGTATAAAGTAGCTTGTCATGTCAAACCCAGACATGGTACATGACATCTTCACTGAGTCTCCTGGTCTTTTCACCTGAGAGGGAGTCTGGTCCAGTCTGATCTCACTCCACACTCCTGCAAACAATGAAAATGTGATCATCAGACATCAGAGGGTGAATCTCTGCTGAGATATTGACCAGAGAAAAGTTTTCACTTCAGAACTGTTTTCATACCATGTATAGTGACGACACAGAATAAAGTCCAGATGATAGTGTGTTCCATCATGTAGTACACCATGCAGTGAAGTGCTCTCTGATCAGTGTCTTTCTCCCCTCTGTAAAACTGGCCAAATGTGTGTGTGTGTATTTAAGGAGTTAGGACTTTGCATAGACCTCCCTCTGCAGGTTTAAATAGGGAACATG
This sequence comes from Myripristis murdjan, assembly GCF_902150065.1. Lineage (NCBI taxonomy): Eukaryota > Metazoa > Chordata > Actinopteri > Holocentriformes > Holocentridae > Myripristis > Myripristis murdjan. The sequence continues at coordinate 33,317,343 of NC_043987.1, read as the reverse complement.
TCAGATGGATCATCACTGCTTCTTAGTGACAACTGTCATGTTACAGCTGTCCAACAATTTTAGAAAACTGCTCTGACAGCAAGTGATTTTTATGTTTATATATATGTGTTATTATTGTTGTTGTTGTTGTTTGTTGTTGTTGTTGTTGATGATGATGATGATGATGATTTTGTTGTTGTTAATTATCTAATTGCATTATAACAAGAAAAAAAGGAAATATGCGCTTCCCCCTACGCATGAATCAGTAGAGCTACCTTGCAAAAAAAGTTTGCACATTTTTTCTACATATGACTTATACAATAAAAACTTTCTTCCTGCACAAAGTGTAAAACAAGTTTCTCAGAATGAATAGAAGAAAAACTGTGAATAACAAACTTAAAAATAACTCAAATTTTTGATTAACTGCTTTTTTGTTCAGTGATTGTCTTTTCTCACGATTTTTGTTGACAAAGTATTTTCATGAAAAAACTTAATTCATGTTATGAGCTCAGCTCTTGTTTTTTGTTTTTTTTTTTCCTTTTTTAAAGCCCATCAAAGTTTAACTCTCTTATTATTAATTGTGGTTTGATTATGTGTGTGTGTTTGTGAATATAAATATTCACATTTTCTTACACCGGAAGCAAAGAGCTAATTCTAAGAGGGAGGACTGGAGGATTTTGTAATGCTGCTCCACCAACTCCAGTCACTGTGGCTCTCGAGCACAATAATAAACAGCAGAGTCTTCAGTCTTCAGACTGTTCATCTGGAGATACAGCTGCTGTCTGCTGTTGTCTCTGGAGATGGTGAACCGGCCACGGACTGACTGGGAGTAGTAGGTGGTGCTGCTATCATATCTGATATAGGCGATACACTCCAGTCCTTTTCCAGGAGCCTGTCTGATCCAGTTCATCCTGTAGTCACTGAATGTGAATCCAGAGGCTGTGCAGGTCAATCTGTGGGACTCTGCTGGCTTTTTAACCACTGGTTCAGATTGTGTCAGAGTCTGACCATCAACACCTGGCAACACAAAACAGAAAAGCATCACATGCATGAAGTTAAGATTTGAGTGAAGACACTGTCAAATCCAGGTGAGTGAAAATGTTGACCTGCCCAGCAGAGAGTTAAAAGCAGCAGTCCTGTCCTATAGCCCATCATGTTCAAGTGTGTGGCCACTGTTGTCTGTCATCCTCTCTGCAGTCACATAAGTAGAGACAGGAGACATCAAAGTTTTGCATTGACTCCTCCTCACAGGGAGGGATGACAGCACAGCAGTTGTTTTACTATATAGACAGAGGACTTCAGTCTGAAAGGATATCTTTTGTTGTTAGTACTTTATTAAAGATATATTAACCTTTTCTTTTTTTCTTTTTTTTTAAAAATATAATTTCTATAAAAAGGGAAAAGAGAGTTGACTCTATCTCAAAACTGGCAGTGGCAATAAAGACAAAAATGCTGGTGTTTCAGGTGAACTGGTGGGAATATCACAAGTAAGGTTCAGAACAAAGTTGACTGGACTTGATAGTAGGATTTCAGAAGACATTTTGGTGTTAACAATCATCATGAAGAGTCGCTGGAGACACCTGGTGTTAAGTGTGGTCGACCGTTGTCGCGTGAGGTCAAGTGTGATTTGTGTTTCAATCTCCTGTGAAGGGATGAAAGGACAACATTGTAAATGGGAGATAGGTGGTGTCTGAGGCCTCCTCAGTGGGAACCTCAGAAGACCAGAAAAGTGCAGAGTTTAATTCAAAATTAAGTAAACAGAAAATAAGTTGTTGACATGAAAGATGCATAAAAGATTTGCAAGAAATTTAGGAATCACTGTAAAAATGTTGAGAGCAAACCAGTGTTTTATAAAACTCTAGTATATATATTATTTTCAGTCATTAAAATATAATTTAGCCCCACAAGGATTTTTTTCCCTGTCCTGCAAACAAATACACAGATTATTTTTTTATTTATTTATTTATTTATTTATTTTTTTAAATTTATTTATTTATTTAACTGAGGGCAAGTGGCCTTGAATGTGTTGATGGACTGAGGCTGCCTCCTCTGGTGGCTTCATGTTCCAAGTGTTCAGGGACTGAGGGGTTTTTGTACAGCTCTACCAATGGTTTGTGTCACTGTGGCTTTCTGGCACAATAATACACAGCAGTGTCTTCAGGCTGCACATTCTGTCCAGTTAGAGTCACCGTCTTGCTGGAAGAGGCTAAGGAAATACTGAACTTGTTTTTCAGTGAATCTTTGTAGAATTCATAGCTAGTTGATTTCACTCCAATCCACTCCAGTCCTTTCCCTGCAGGCTGTCTGATCCAACCTGTGTAATAGCTAAGAGAATAAGAGACCTGACAGGTGATGGCCAGAGTTTGACCTGGCCGGACAGTCAGAGACGCTGGCTGTGTCAAGGTTTCACATTTCACACCTGTGGAGGAGAAAATATTCAACATATCAGTGTATCTGACAGTGGAATAGTAATAAAGAAGTGGTGCAGTGTGATGATAGAGTGTGTGTTTGTCCCTCAAAGAGACTCACAGGATCCAGCAGCCAGCAGCAGCAGCAGAGCTACAGAGAACATGCTTGGTGTTGAAGGTCAACTGGTGGGAGCTTCTCTTGGTCTGCCTCAGCTGACAGTGTGATATCAACTGTTTATAGCAGACTAGAAGGAAGTCAGCTTTGCATACAGCACAACACTCACATGGTATAAAACAAGGATGGACTGTTGCATTACAAACATTTAAAGCATGAATTGTCAATTGTTGTATCTTCTTATGAAGTAGGAACGACAAACTGTTTATTTAGTTCATTTTTAACAATTATACCAAAAAATTGGCTTTGTTTTTAAAGATAAATTGGTACCTAATACAGGCAGGATTTTTGCATGCTTTGGAAAGGAATTAAGTTTAGAAAATATGAAATGAGGAAGGAGTGGCTGAAAAACTGTTTTTTCCTACATAGTATGTATAAATATGTATATAAAACTCTCTATATGTATAGAGGAGTTTGTAGAAATGCATCTCTTTTAGAGTATCTAATCTGCTATGTCGTGAAAATGAAAAAAAAAAAAATCAAAAGTAACTTGCATTTGTTAATAACTTCAAGAGCACCATCTAAAGGTGAAAACAAGAATCTTTAACACCCTGAACTTTCTGCAAATAGGGAGAGTTTTAATTTCACTCCTGTGCTTTAATGTCATCCTTAATTTTGAAAACATTGCATCTATGCCCAGCTTCTAGCTTCTCTTCCCCATCCCTCAGATCCACTGCTGGTTTCTCTGCAGCTGATCTGTTACAGTGTGGATAGATCAACTGACTGCTGATAGACTATCCACACACTGAGTGGCTTGTGTTTTTAAAGAAAGAAGCACATAATTGTTCCACATATATGTAGTTGATAATAGTAAAACGCCCTGGCTGGACTCAAACCTGGCCCACTGTGAAAAGGACTTCTCCTGAATGATACATAAATTCATTTTTGAAGCCACCAGGGAACCACATGGTGTTAAATTAATCTGTGGCGTGAGACTGCTCCTGTTCTGGTAACAATACATATACTGTTGTATAGTTACAGTTAAATTGAGGCATGTGAAGGACACGATTCCATAAGGCTAAACATTTATTCAGAACATGTTCTCTGAAATGAAGATCTCAGTATTTCATTACTCACAAAATAAGATTCAGGTATTTTCAGATATTTCAGATAATTTTGAAATTGTTAATTTCTTTTTTTTTTCATTCATATAAAGACATAGGTTTGACATTAAGTTTGTTGTCAGACTTCCAGAAGTGGGCAGTGCAGAATCAGGCCAAGAACTACTTTCTGAAAATAACCAGCCTTGTTATGCATTGTTTTACAGAAATGCCATTAGTGGACGCTATATTTTATTATCTTTGTTATTTTCTCTACAGTCCAGCACCATGGATGAAAACAATAATCCAGGAGCTGAATTAGTTGTGGTTGGATGTTGTGGAGTAGGTTTTTTTCTTATTTTATTTACAGTTTGTGTGATGTCTTCAGCATGGTTTTGGTGAAGAAATCATCATCATGATTTGATCGTTTAGATGTCTTCATCATACAATTTTTCAATGTGTTTATGCTGCTTTATTATGAGAGAAATATAATGTGTTCAAATCCCAGCCCCCCCTCTCTTTCTGTTTCAGCAAACATTCATTTAAAGGCCAGTCATACTTTTACTCTAACAGAGCAGTGAGGATGAGGACTGGAGGATTTTGTACAGCTGCTCCACCAACTCCAGTCACTGTGGCTCTCAAGCACAATAATAAACAGCAGAGTCTTCAGTCTTCAGACTGTTCATCTGGAGATACAGCTGCTGTCTGCTGTTGTCTCTGGAGATGGTGAACCGGCCTTGGACTGACTGGGAGTAGTAGATCTCAGCACTATCATATTTGATAGTTGCAATCCACTCCAGTCCTTTTCCAGGAGCCTGTCTGATCCAGTGCATCCAGTAGTTACTGAATGTGAATCCAGAGGCTGTGCAGGTCAATTTGTGGGACTCTGCAGGCTTTTTAAGCACCGGTTCAGATTGGGTCAGAGTCTGACCATCAACACCTGGCAACACAAAACAGAAAAGCATCAAATACATGAAGTACGGATTTGAATGAAGACGCTGCCAAATCCAGGTGAGTGAAAATGTTGACCTGCCCAGCAGAGAGTTAAAAGCAGCAGTCCTGTCCTATAGCCCATCATGTTCAAGTGTGTGGCCACTGTTGTCTGTCATCCTCTCTGCAGTCACATAAGTAGAGATGGGAGACATCAAAGTTTTGCATTGACTCCTCCTCACAGGGAGGGACGACAGCACTGCAGTGGATCAGTGTCTCTGTTCTTATTTCATGCAGTGGAGAATGAATGTTCACTGTACAGAGTGACTAATGGAATAAAATGTGACCCACAGGTAATCAAACATGCTTGGCTACACTGGAAACACAGTTAGCATCAATCATGTGAAGTGGGGTCAGCAATGTTAGCTCAGAGTTTCTGTTGCTGATGAAAGTGAATTGATGAGTAACAAGTTAGCCGACCTGAAGCTGACATCAAAACAACCATGCATGGCTCTGTTCATAGAAAAGTGGGATAAACATGGAAATTAGGAGAAGGTCATTGTGGTCTTCATACTCTTATCAAAACCAGGAGGTGATGGTGATGTTGTGAGGTTCTTCAGTAAACTGTATACATGCATGATGATCTAACACAAAACCTTTCTTCTATGCGTTTCCCTTAAAACAGATTTTCAAGATTTTGTGTGAAACAGCATTAACATTATTTCTTGGAGTTAAATCATGTGAGTTAAGGAATGTTTTTCATACATTTTCAGATTTGAGGATCGGCAGGTAAGGAGAATTTTTCACTACTATTTGCTCCAAGCACCCAATATGTCTATATTTTACGTGATTTTTTTTTTTTTTTTTTTTTTTACAGCTGCTCATTGAAAATTTTTCACTGTGTCTCACAAGCAAAAGAATAAATAATAAAATCTTAACAGGCCAACATTCATCCAACGAGCCTCCTATTGTTCACTACAGGAGATGAGATGGTGAACCAAGCAACTGGACTGACAGCTGAGGATTTGATGGAGCTACAGCGACTGATGGTGAAAACACACTCCAGTCTGCAGACCAAGACTCACCTCTTCTGTTAAAAACACTGGATCCAGAGTATGTGCAGGTCATTTAGTGAGATTCATCATAGCACACCAGTTAGTGGGCTTTTCTCCTTGTACTTTGTTCCATCTTTGTCTCAAATCCAACAAGCCCAGAAGCTGCCACTGGACACAGAGGATGAAGTGGGAAACTACATTAAATAAAGCCTGTTGAAGTGGTAGTTACTTGCATCATGCAACATAAATCATGATAATTATATCAGTGTGCTGTATTAAATGTGTTTCATTACTATTTAGTAAATAAGACTCAAGTTGCCACTGTGTTAAAATGCATGATCTTATGTTAACTAACACAGATTTACAGTATTCATGATCAATATATAATTTTTGCTTTACATAGTTGCCAAACTGTGTCTGTTAATAAACAAATGAATATGATGTTTGGCTGCATGTTTGTCTGAACTTCTTTCTCCATGTGAGCCACTTGTTTGTAGCTCTGTGTCTCCAGGGGACAGAGTCTTTTGCTCACAGAACCACATGGCATTAAATTAATGTGTGGTGTGAGGCTGCCTCCTCTGGTGGCTTCATGTTCCAAGTGTTCAGGGACTGAGGGGTTTTTGTACAGCTCTACCAATGGTTTGTGTCACTGTGGTGCTCTGGCACAATAATACACCGCAGTGTCTTCAGGCTGCACATTCTGTCCAGTTAGAGTCACTGTCTTGCTGGAAGAGGCTACAGAAATACTGAACTTGTTTCTCAGTGAATCTTTGTAGGATTCACTGCCATAACTATCTTTATGTCCAATCCACTCCAGTGTTTTCCCTGCAGGCTGTCTGATCCAACCTGTCCAATAGGTGCCAACAGAATAAGAGACCTGACAGGTGATGGTCAGAGTTTGACCTGGCCGGACAGTCAGAGACGCTTGCTGTGTCAACGTTTCACATTTCACACCTGTGGAGGAGAAAATATTCAACATATCAGTGTATCTGACAGTGTGATAATAATAAAGAAGTGGTGCAGTGTGATGATAGAGTGTGTGTTTGTCCCTCAAAGAGACTCACAGGATCCAGCAGCCAGCAGCAGCAGCAGAGCTACAGAGAACATGCTTGGTGTTGAAGGTCAACTGGTGGGAGCTTCTCTTGGTCTGCCTCAGCTGACAGTGTGATATCAACTGTTTATAGCAGACTAGAAGGAAGTCAGCTTTGCATACAGCACAACACTCACATGACAGAAAAGGAGGATCGACTGTATTACAAATATTTAAGTCATGAATTGAATTTGACTTGTAATTCCTAATAATCATTAAAAAGTTACAGAAACATGTTCATTAATTTCATAAATGTGTCAGCGGCAGTCTTTGTAACTTTATATGGTTCACTCAATTGCTTACAGTGCTGTTTACTTGCAATAAGGTGGCACTAGAATGCGCAGTTTGTTTGATGAATTGATTGAGTGATTGACTGATTGATTAGTCTGTTAGGAAATTCTTTGTGTGTTTTACTGCAGTCAGATGTACTCAACATGACAAAGACCACATGACAAAATATCACATTTACACTGATAACACCGACATGTGTATCAGTCAATCTTAGCACACATGGTTTCCATGTTACAATGGTGAAAGACACGGGACTTAAAACCAGAAAACAAGACTCAGTTTAACATTTAACATTGAAGCCATAATTTGTTCAAATGATTGAGCTGAATTATCTTGGCAAGATGTTTGTCTTGAATTAAATTTCCAAAGAATTGAGAAAATGTTGTGAGAGAGGCGGGTTAGAAACTAATTGTTTTGAGTTGTGCATCATGTGGGTGGAAAACGCTCCGCTGCAGCATAAGTGGTGGATCTGGCTCTGAATAATCACAGGCTCTGTGCATTTCCATCTTTTTACACATGGGTGGATATGATTTGCTTTTTGTGAACACTGAAATCTATAAAATTGCATCAATTACTTCCTTTGTATGAACACGTAAAGGCTCCAACAAGTAAAGGTCCAATATTATGCAGGATGAACATGGTTATAATGTGACACTTCAAACCCACTGCCAGTGACTGAACAAAACAATCACATGACTGAACGTTTCTGAAAGTTACACTTTTTTATTATTATTATTAGATAATCAAATCAGATTGAGATGTCCCTCTGCATTACGTGAATCACATTACATCTGTGTACATATACATTTTTATAAACAGGGCACACTTTACTGAATAATGTAGAAGGTATGATCAGCTGTAATTGATAAATCTATTTATTCATGAATTTGTTTGTTTATTATTAAATTCTTCATTCACTCCATCATTAATCCATTGATTTTTCATTCATTCACAATTTTCAACAGAAGGCTTGAAGTGCAAAATATATAACAATATAGGAAACAACAATAACAACAACAAAACACAAAACTCAGTGACTTTTGAATTAAAATCAGTGTATGATTAAACTCATATCTATCATTTTTAGTAAAAATGAATACTTTAGAGACTAAATGAAAAAAAAAGAAGATGTCAATTTATTTTCTCTTTCCATTTTGTTCTTTTTTCTTATTTTTGGAACATCTGTTCCAACAGACATATATATTCAGTGGTTGTTTTTCCTCCTCATCAGGGAAGTGGCCTTGAATGTGTTAGTGGTGTGAGGCTGCCCTTAAGGAAAGAAGCACATAATTGTTCCACATATATGTAGTTGATAATAATAAAACACCCTGGTTGGACGCAAACCTGGCCCACTGTGAAAAGGACTTCTCCTGAATGGTACATGAATTCATTTTTGAAGCCACCAGGGAACCACATGGTGTTAAATTAATGTGTGGTGTAAGGCTGCCTCCTCTGGTGGCTTCATGTTCCAAGTGTTCAGGGACTGAGGGGTTTTTGTACAGCTCTACCAATGGTTTGTGTCACTGTGGATCTCTGGCACAATAATACACAGCAGTGTCTTCAGGCTGCACATTCTGTCCAGTTAGAGTCACTGTCTTGCTGGAAGTGTCTAAGGAAATACTGAACTTGTTTTTCAGTGAATCTTTGTAGATTTCATTGCCAGTATATTTCTGTCCAATCCACTCCAGTCCTTTCCCTGCAGGCTGTCTGATCCAAGCTGTCCAAGAGCCAAGAGAATACGAGACCTGACAGGTGATGGTCAGAGTTTGACCTGGCCGGACAGTCAGAGACGCTGGCTGTGTCAACGTTTCACATTTCACACCTGTGGAGGAGAAAATATCGAACATATCAGTGTATCTGACAGTGGAATAATAATAAAGAAGTGGTGCAGTGTGATGATAGAGTGTGTGTTTGTCCCTCAAAGAGACTCACAGGATCCAGCAGCCAGCAGCAGCAGCAGAGCTACAGAGAACATGCTTGGTGTTGAAGGTCAACTGGTGGGAGCTTCTCTTGGTCTGCCTCAGCTGACAGTGTGATATCAAGTGTTTATAGCAGACTAGAAGGAAGTCAGCTTTGCATACAGCACAACACTCACATCACATAAAAGGAAGATGGACTGTTTCATTACAAGCATTTAAAGCATGAATTGCCAAATGTAGTCTCTTCTTATGAAGTAGGAACGACAAACTGTTTATTTACTCAATTCTTAACAATTTAACAGAAAATTGCTTTCTTTTTAAATGATAAATTGGTACCTAATCCAGGCAGAATTATTTGCATGCTTTGGAAAGGAATTAAGTTTAGAAAATATGAAGTGAGGAAGGACAGGTTGGAAAACTCCTTTGTTTATTTTCCTACCAAGCATGTATAAATACACAAATAACATATAAGTATTTAAAACTCTCAATATTTATACAGGACTTTGTAGAAATGCAATTTCTTTCGAGTATCTAATCTACTCTGTGTGGTGAAAATGATAAAAAAAAAAAAATACAACATTGAGTTGTATATGTTAATGACTTCAAGAGCACCATCAAGAAGTGAAAACAAGAATGTTTTTAAGTGTGTGTGTGTGTGTGTGTGTGTGTGTGTGTGTGTGTGTGTGTGTGTGTGTGTGTGTGTGTGTGTGTGTGCGTGTGTGCGTGTGTGCATGGTCTAGGTATTGCTAATGTGTGTGCGTACATGTGTGTGTGTGTGTGTGTGATTTGCATTAGGATTTCAGGAACAAAAAAGGGGTTATGTAAATTAATTTTAATAAATCTGAATTCATTTGACTGTTTAGTAACAGTACAGATGATATGAAAAGGACAGTCAATCAAAACAGACCCTGCTGCTGAGTAGGAGGGCAGCCACATTCAAAACCTGAAAACACAGAAGGGAATCAGGAATTCAAAGTTCATGTGAGCCAGGAAATAATGGAACAAAAAGGTTGAAACATCAGACGCAGAACGAGGCAGGAGGCAACATACTGCAGTAGACTGGCAGAGCAGCAAATATTTGTGACAACATGAGATTTTTTTAAGCTGTAATGCTTGAGGAACAGTTTACATAAAAATCACAAAGATTAAATAACATATGTTGTATTCTAAAAGATTTGGATGTAACTCTGGACAAATGAATGACTGCATCTGAATTCACCTAAAAAACAAATGTGACTCTGCCTAACCTGATATATGTATGGATGGATGGATGGATAGATGGGTGGATATAATATTGGATTTAGTTGTTTAAATTAAAAAAAAACAAAAAAACAAAAAAAAAAAAAACTTTGTTGGTTTCAAATATCATGCAGAAGCCATTTACTGGTGAAATGACCAAAATATAAACTAACATCAGGAAATACTCTCTCTTTATTAATTTGCTCATGTCTATAAAACAATGTAACTTTGTGGTTTAGTTTTCTTCAAATACATTGACTAACACAGATTTACAGTATTCATGATCAATATACAATTGTTGCATTACATCATTGCGAAACTGTGTCTGTTAAATAAAAACATGAATATGATGTTTGGCTGCATGTTTGTCTGATCTTCTTTCTCCACGTGAGCCACTTGTTTGTAGCTCTGTGTCTCCAGGGGACAGAGTCTCTTGCTCACAGAAACACACAGCTGCATCTTCAGTCCACACACTCTGTCCTCTACGTGTCTGTGTTGGACTGGATGTGTCTGTGGTCACACTAAACATTCTTGTCACTTTGTCATTATAATGGAAATCAGACTGATTGACTTATGTTTTTTAAGGAAAGAAGCACATAATTGTTCCACATATATGTAGTTGATGATAGTAAAACGCCCTGGCTGGACTCAAACCTGGCCCACTGTGAAAAGGACTTCTCTTGAATGGTACATGAATTCATTTTTGAAGCCACCGGGGAACCACATGGTGTTAAATTAATCTGTGGTGTGAGGCTGCCTCCTCTGGTGGCTTCATGTTACAAGTGTTCAGGGACTGAGGGGTTTTTGTACAGCTCTACCAATGGTTTGTGTCACTGTGGATCTCTGGCACAATACACAGCAGTGTCTTCAGGCTGCACATTCTGTCCAGTTAGAGTCACTGTCTTGCTGGAAGAGACTGAGGACAAACTGAACTTGTTTTTCAATGAATCTTTGTAGCCTGTGCTGCTACCAGAAACCCATCCAATCCACTCCATTGCTTTCCCTGCAGGCTGTCTGATCCAATGTGTGGTATAGCTAGTAACAGAATAAGAGACCTGACAGGTGATGGTCAGAGTCTGACCTGGCCGGACAGTCAGAGATGCTGGCTGTGTCAACGTTTCACATTTCACACCTGTGGAAAACACAAACATTTTTTAAAAATCAAATTATCCAGTTGCATGGCACCAGAAGAGCTGCTGATTTTGCAAATGTGATGTCAAATCCAGAGAGACTCACAGGATCCAGCAGCCAGCAGCAGCAGCAGAGCTACAGACAACATGGTTTGTGTTGAAGCTGAACTGGTGGGAGCTGCTCTTCCTCTTTTCTTTCACCTTCCAGCCTCATATCAACTCTTTATAGCAGAGGAACCAGGAAGGACACTTTGCATACAATCAAACATACGACTGAAGAGGATCTACTCAGCAGTGGATCTAAACTGAGGCAGTAGTTTTGTCCCAAGTGTGACAGTCCTCTAATGTGTGTGACTGTGCCACATCACTTTAATCCTCCTGCTGACTGCTGTGATCTCTGGAGAGAGAGAAGACACTTTTTGTTGCCTGGAAATCAGCTCTGCCTGTTGTTGGGGTTTTAAATCAACCTTTTTCTCCAATAATCTGCTCAGTGTGATTCACTGTATTGCAGCCTTTTTACCTGATCAGTTTCCTGTTCTGATAACAACAGATATAATGTTGTATGGTTATAGTTTTACTGAGGTTTGTGAAGGACACATTTCCATAAGGCTAAATTATTATTCAGAATTAACAACCATGTTCTCTGAAATTCATTTGTCAGTATTTTATTATTGAGGGTGATTTCATATATTGAACGTGATTTTGTTTCAACAGTATGCATATACAGTTAGGTCCATACGTATTTGGACAAAGACACAATATTTATCATTTTGCCCTTGTACACCACCACAGTGGATTTGAAAATTAGTGATGAAGATGGGATTGAACTGCAGACTTTGAGCTTTAACTGTTTAGCAATTACAACAAGTTTTCTGGTACAAGTTAATCTTCTTTTCATCTGTTCAAAGAACCTTGTTCCAGAACAAATGCAAATGCAAACACTTGGAATAAACATCAGACCTTTTTTTCTTAATTTGTCATGAAATAATGAGGGAAAAGGCCACACCTGGCCATGAAACTGCTTTTTAGTCAGGTGTCCAATTACCTTTGAGCTTCTGAAAATGGGGTGACAAAGTATGAAAAAGGCTGTAATTCCATATAAATTGATGCCATATTTTTGTTCAAGCTGAAAGTCTGCACTTCAATCACATCTTGATTACTCCATTTCAAACCCACTGTGGTGGTGAACAAGGGCAAAAATATAAATATTGTGTCACTATCCAAATATTTATGGACCAACCTGTACTTTCCTAACAAGAAAAATGTCAGAGTTTCTTCAAAGTGTTAATTTCCATTTTTCATTTGTATAGTCTCTGTATTAAAGTCTAGCCAGTTGTTAAACTCCAAGGTTCAAAAGTCATTAAGACTCATGATGAAAGCTGGAGCTGAACTTCTTGTTATGAAAAAGAAGAGAAAAAGAAAATTCATTGACTGCCCTCTAATGTTTCAAAGAAGAAATGTAGTGTAATTTCTACATCAGAATAAAGTCACTCACTTTCAACCCACCATACTGGATATAGATGGTAGTGACTGAAGCAAGAGTGTCCTTTTTTATATTTTTCAGTGATGCTTTCAGTTACCAAAGTGCTGTATTGGTTTTGGTAGTTATGTGATTTTTTTTTTTGTTTTTCATCGTCATTCGATCATTTACATTTATTCACGAAATATTTGTGGAATATTTGAAAGAAATTTGTTGTGTTCAAATCATTTCTTGTAATTATTTGCTATCAATTCTTTTTCCCTCTCTAAACATACATTTAAAGCTTTCAGTGCTGTTCAGATGTAGGAGTGTTGTTGATCTGACAGAGCAGTGAGGATGAGGACTGCAGGATTTTGTCCAGCTGCTCCACCAACTCCAGTCACTGTGGCTCTCGAGCACAATAATAAACAGCAGAGTCTTCAGTCTTCAGACTGTTCATCTGGAGATACAGCTGCTTTCTGCTGTTGTCTCTGGAGATGGTGAACCGGCCTTGGAATGACTGGGAGTAGTAGGTGCTGCTGCCACCATCACTGATAGCAGCGATCCACTCCAGTCCTTTTCCAGGAGCCTGTCTGACCCAGTTCATGTAGAAGCTGCTGAATGTGAATCCAGAGGCTGTGCAGGTCAATGTGTGGGACTCTGCAGGCTTTTTATCCACTGGTTCAGACTGTGTCAGAGTCTGACCATCAACACCTGGCAACACAAAACAGAAAAGCATCACATGCATGAAGTACGGATTTGAATGAAGACGCTGTCAAATCCAGGTGAGTGAAAATGTTGACCTGCCCAGCAGAGAGTTAAAAGCAGCAGTCCTGTCCTATAGCCCATCATGTTCAAGTGTGTGGCCACTGTTGTCTGTCATCCTCTCTGCAGTCACATAAGTAGAGATGGGAGACATCCAAGTTTTGCATTGACTCCTCCTCACAGGGAGGGAGGACAGCACTGCAGTGGATTAGTCTTCACTGTAGAAATGGACCAATTGAATAAAATTTGATTGATGTGACATTTGATGTGATCTGAGGTCAGTAATTTTATCTCACAGTGACTCTTGCATATTGAATCAGTGGGGGACAAATTAATTTTGATTTGAAGCTGAAACTAACCATGTGTAGCTCTGTTGCAGAACCAGTAAAGAAAATCTTGTTTCACTGGAGCAAATTTAAAACTTTTTTTCCCCCCAATTTATTGCTTACTTTTCAATCATTGTCTTTTCTGTGTATCTGTCTTCATGAAGTTCTTTCATTAAAAATAAAATATTTGTGTTTATTGTGTTCAGCTCTTCTGATGTAATTCTTTTCTTTCGACTTCTTGAACTTTTAACATTCAAGGACTTTTAAAGCACATGATAGTTCAGCACTATTATTCTTGTTATAATTATTGTTGGTTGTTCTTATGTTTTCTTTTTCTATATCTGTGTGTGTGTGTGTGTGTGTGTGTGTGTGTGTGTGTGTGTGTGTGTGTGTGTGTGTGAATGTGTCTGTGTGCTCTTGAAAAGAATAACTGAAATATTTCAATTGTTTTTGAATCAACAACATAGAAATACATCTTCTCACAATGACATACAATTACAATACGGGTGAATTCTTATCAAATTTAATAGCTGAATCGTTGTTACTTGGACAAAACTGAATTTTCAGAATTACTTTTGTTTAGTGGTGCTTTGTAGGCGAGTGACTGACTAAAAGTGAATTAATGTATGAGATGAAAATAATTCAAGATTTTTGGTGCAGTTGTTATGTGAAGTCAAACCACTGCTGTCTTCAAATTCATGATCTTGCATTAACTAAAACAGATTCACAGTATCAATCACCGATATATAATTGTTAAACTGTGCAGGCTGTTCTCATGAAACGTTCGTAGGAATTCCTACGAAAAATAATGCACAAATTTCCGTGCATATTCATACGAATTTCCAGTAGCACGTGCGATCAGCGCGCCTGCGCGAGCCCCGAAGCGAGAGCCTTAAGAAAAACTGAAAACTGTTAAACTGTGTCTGTTAATAAACACATGAATATGATGTTTGGCTGCATGTTTGTCTAATCTTCTTTCTCCATGTGAGCCACTTGTTTGTAGCTCCGTGTCTCCAGGGGACAGAGTCTCTTGCTCACAGAACCACATGGCATTAAATTAATGTGTGGTGTGAGGTTGCCTCCTCTGGTGGCTTCATGTTCCAAGTGTTCAGGGACTGAGGGGTTTTTGTACAGCTCTACCAATGGTTTGTGTCACTGTGGATCTCTGGCACAATAATACACAGCAGTGTCTTCAGGCTGCACATTCTGTCCAGTTAGAGTCACTGTCTTGCTGGAAGAGTCTAAGGAAATACTGAACTTGTTTTTCAGTGAATCTTTGTAAGCTGAGCTGTAACCCACTCTACCGCTTCCAATCCACTCCAGTCCTTTCCCTGCAGGCTGTCTGATCCAGGCTGTGTAACGGCTGCCAACAGAATAAGAGACCTGACAGGTGATGGTCAGAGTTTGACCTGGTCGGACAGTCAGAGACGCTGGCTGTGTCAACGTTTCACATTTCACACCTGTGGAGGAGAAAATATTCAACATATCAGTGTATCTGACAGTGGAATAATAATAAAGAAGTGGTGCAGTGTGATGATAGAGTGTGTGTTTGTCCCTCAAAGCGACTCACAGGATCCAGCAGCCAGCAGCAGCAGCAGAGCTACAGAGAACATGCTTGGTGTTGAAGGTCAACTGGTGGGAGCTTCTCTTGGTCTGCCTCAGCTGACAGTGTGATATCAAGTGTTTATAGCAGACTAGAAGGAAGTCAGCTTTGCATACAGCACAACACTCACATGATATAAAAGGAGGATGGACTGTTGCATTACAAGCATTTAAAGCGTGAATTGCCAATTTGTTGTTTCTTATGAAGTAGGAATGACAAACTGTTTATTTACTCCATTTTTAACAATTTAACAGAAAAATTGGCTTTGTTTTTAAAAGATAAATTGGTACCTAATCCAGGCAGCATTTTTTGCATGCTTTGGAAAGGAATTAAGTTTAGAAAATATGAAGTGAAGAAATATAATCTAATTATGTCTTTTTTCTTCCTCAGTTCCTGTTCTGGTAACAACACATATCCTGTTGTATAGTTCTAGTTGTATGGAAGCCTGTCAAGGATACAATTCCAGTGCAACTAAATCTTTATTAATATCACACCAACATGTCCACTGAAATTCATTGTGCTTGATTTTTTCACTTGAAATTATTTGACATGTTTTGAATTCAAAAGCGGGCAGTACAGAATTACATTATTATTAATTGTTGTATGGGAATGTCATTAATGGATGCTATGTTTCATTATCATTGTTATTTTCTCTACAGTCAGCTCCATGGATGAAAACAATAATCCAGGAGCTGAATAATCCCAGTGTGAGTGTACTGGTGCTAAATAGAGGAAGTAGTTTTTGTACGTCTTTCCTATGACTGTCTCTCACTGTGTCTGTTCGGGCACAGTAACACATGGCTGTGTCCTTAGTCTTCAGACTGTTCATCTGGAGATACACCTCACTGCTGGAGTCGTCTCTGGAGATGGTGAATCGACCCTGGACTGACTGGGAGTAGTAGATAGGAGAACTAGCTCTGTGTATAAAGGCGATCCACTCCAGTCCTTTACCCGGAGCCTGTCTGATCCAGTTCCACACTGAGCTTGAAAAGCTAAATCCAGAGGTTGTGCAGGTGAGTTTGTGAGATCCTCCAGGCTTTTTAACCACTGGTTCAGACTCTGTTATGGTCTGAGCCTCAACACCCATGGAAACCAACACAGCAACCACCAGCAGCATTACTTTTCTGTGAGCCATGTCTGCAGCGTGATCAGTATGTCCTCAAATCCATGAAACCCCGATAATTATAACATGAACTGAATCTCTGAGAGAATTTGTTTACTGCAAGCTCCTCCCCTCAGTTTCAGGGTTTCTGATTCAATTCAAATGAATGAACACAGTACGATACAAAGTAACATGGTCTGATAAAGGTTGTACTTTATTTGTAATGTGTTCCTTTTATAGAGAAACTATATTGATACCTATTTAAATATTTATTTATATTAGTATATTTATTAAATTTGCATTGTTATTTATTGTTTCAGTACATTCAGATCTTTGTGTTTAGGACATTTACATACTAAGTTTAACATGTTCTAAAGTAGTTGAATATGCTTTTCTATCTATATTGCAACATGCTTTGCCCATATACCTTGTTGTGCATATGATAGTAGTTACTCTCAGTCAGCTGGTTTAGCATGACAGAGTTTTAATGGTTTCAGTGTTTGTGTGTTGCTGGAAGCCATGGACACACACAGTAACCTGCAGCCTGTAGAGGAAGCAGCTGCTCAGGAACTGAAATCTGTGTGACAACATGTCAGAAAAGACACTTTATATGCAAAACAATGAAATCTTCATTGAATGATACAGAATATCCGTCAGTCAAAACCATCAGTCACATTTTGCCATTAATGATGTTTTGGAGCAATCAGGCTTAACAAATATCAGAAATTGTCAACACATATCACTGTGGTCAAGTTATGATCATGTTGTAGTCTGAGGATTAAACTCTAACCAGTCTTTATGCTCCAAGGCTCCAAAGTCATTTCAGACTCATGAGAAACCTGGAGCTGAAGGAAGAGACAAACATTTGCTGCCCTCTAATGTTTCAAAGAAGAACTGCAACATGATTTCTACTACAAAATAATGTCACTCACTTTTCACTCCATCATATACAGAGATGGTTGTGGTGGAAATTTGTAAAGAAATGCCCTTTACTTATATTTTGAGTGATGCTTTCAGTGACCAAAGTGTTGTTCTGGGTTTGGTAGTTAAATTTGTTCATGAAATATTTAGGAAATATCAAATTATGTTTATGATGTGTTCAGATCATTTGTTGTAATTATTTGCAATGAATTCTTTTTCTTTTTGTAAACATACATTTAAAGCTTGCAGTGTTGTTCAGATGTAGGAGTGTTGTTGATCTGACAGAGCAGTGAGGATGTGTGTGTGTGGATTTTGTCCAGCTGCTCCACCAACTCCAGTCACTGTGGCTGTCGAGCACAATAATAAATAGCAGAGTCTTCAGTCTTCAGACTGTTCATCTGGAGGTACACCTGCTGTCTGCTGTCGTCTCTGGAGATGGTGAACCGGCCTTGGACTGACTGGGAATAGTAGGTGCTGCTGTCACCACGATTATTGATAGTTGCAACCCACTCCAGTCCTTTTCCAGGAGCCTGTCTGATCCAGTTCATGTGGTAGCTACTGAATGTGAATCCAGAGGCTGTGCAGGTCAATGTGTGGGACTCTAGAGGCTTTTTAAGCACTGGTTCAGATTGTGTCAGAGTCTGGCCATCAACACCTGGCAACACAAAACAGAAAAGCATCACATGCATGAAGTTAGGATTGGAATGAAGATGCTGTCAAATCCAGGTGAGTGAAAATGTTGACCTGCCCAGCAGAGAGTTAAAAGCAGCAGTCCTGTCCTATAGCCCATCATGTTAAAGTGTGTGGCCACTGTTGTCTGTCATCCTCTCTGCAGTCACATAAGTAGAGATGGGAGACATCAAAGTTTTGCATTGACTCCTCCTCACAGGGAGGGACGGCAGCACTGCAGTGGTTTAGTCTCGAAATAGTTATTGGGTACAAATGGAGAATAAATCTTCACTGGAGAAACTGAAGGGTTCAAACTGATCCACAGGAAGTTCTACATAATCACAAGGAAACTTTCACATGTGTTTACTGTGTTGACAACAAATTTACTGTCAGCCATGTGGACACTACTATTGACCGTTTCCCCCTATTCATGTTATACATCTTGGGTATATTTTCTACATGGAGGTGTTAAGTATTGCACTATACTGACTTTTCACGTAACACAACTGAGGCGAATTGAAGTCACATATTTATATATGTGTATATACACTATATTGCCAAAAGTATTCGCTCGGCTGCCTTCACACACATATGAACATGAGTGACATCCCATTCTTAAACCATAGGATTTAATATGATGTCGGCCCATCCTTTGCAGCTATAACAGCTTCAACTCTTCTAGGAAGGCTTTCCACAACGTTTAGGAGTGTGTTTATGGGAATTTTTGACCATTCTTCCAGAAGTGCATTTGTGAGGTCAAACACTGATGTTGGACAAGAAGGCCTGGCTCTCAGTCTCCGCTCTAATTCATCCCAAAGGTGTTCTTTCGGGTTGAGGTCAGGACTCTGTGCAGGCCAGTCAAGTTCTTCCACACCAAACTCGCTTATCCATGTCTTTATGGACCTTGCTTTGTGCACTGGTGCGCAGTCATGTTGGAAGAGGAAGGGCCATCTCCAAACTGTTCCCACAAAGTTGGGAGCATGAAATTGTCCAAAATGTCTTTGTATGCTGAAGCATTAAGAGTTCCTTTCACTGGAACTAAGGGGCCGAGCCCAACGTCCGAAAAACAACCCCGCACCATAATCCCCCCTCCACCAAACTTTACACTTGGCACAATGCAGTCAGACAAGTACCGTTCTCTTGGCAACCACCAAACCCAGACTCGTCCATCAGATTGCCAGACGGAGAAGCGTGACTCGTCACTGCAGAGAACACGTGTCCACTGCTCTAGAGTCCAGTGGCGGTGTGCTTTACACCGCTGCATCCGATGCTTTGCATTGTGCTTGGTGATGTAAGGCTTGGATGCAGCTGCTCGGCCATGGAAACCCATTCCATGAAGCTCTCTACGCACTGCTCTTGAGCTAATCTGAAGATCACATGAAGTTTAAAGGTCTCAAGCTATTGACTCTGCAGAAAGTTGGCGTCCTCTGCGCACTATGCGTCTCAGCATCCGCTGACCCCGCTCTGTGATTTTATGTGGCCTACCACTCCGTGGCTGAGTTGCTGTCGTTCCCAATCGCTTCTACTTTGTTATAGTACCACTAACAGTTGATTGTGGAATATTTAGTAGCGAGGAAGTTTCACAACTGGACTTACTGCACAGGTGGCATCCTATTACATTACTATTACAGCACCATGCTGGAATTCACTGAGCTCCTGAGAGCGACCCATTCTTTCACAAATGTTTGTAGAAGTAGTCTGCATGCCTAGGTGCTTGATTTTATACACCTGTGGTCATGGAAGTGATTGGAACACCTGAATTCAATGATTTGGATAGATGAGCGAATACTTTTGGCAATATAGTGTATATAGTTTATATATACATATATATATATATATATATATATATATATATATATATATATATATTCTATTGTTAGCATTTGTTATATGTTTTGTTTTTTTTCCCCCTGCCATTTACCACAGACTGACTGTGGTCAGATATGTATTTTTTGTTTTCTAGTTTTATTTCTACAGGTCACTTTTTGTATCAAACTGCAGTGTTATCATATCATGCAATTATATCACTCCATTACATACTATGCCACAGTTAAAGGATTTATTACAATTGAATAAATTAGCCTCCCATCAGTATTTTTAGATCAACTTTGATTGGGAATGTAGACCAAATATACACTACTCACAAAAAGTTAGGGATATTCGGCTTCCGGGTGAAATTTCAGGATGAACCTAAAATGCATTATAACCTTTACAGGTGAACTTAATGTGACCTTCTGTAAACTTTTGAATGCACATGTCCAACTGTTCAATGTTTCAGTACTTTTTGCACAAGTTGCTGTTCTCTAACAAGTTTAACGGCAAAATTCACATCAGGTGTTTGATGCTCCAGCTCATTGAGGTCGTATAGGTAATGTCTGCTGGAGACAGGGGTACCTCAAATGAAGTGGCCTGCACTTTCTCAGACCTGAATCCCACAGAAAACCTATGGGATCAGCTGAGTCACCGTGTAGAGGCTCGGAGCTCTGTACCCCAGAACCTCAATGTCCTGAGGGCTGCCCTTCAAGAAGAGTGGGATGCCATGCCTCAGCAGACAATAAGTCGACTTGTGAACAGCATGAGACGTTGCTGTCAAGCTGTAATTGATGCTCAAGGGCACATGACAAGTTATTGACACTGACATTTTTTTGTTGTGGTATATCCACCACTGTTGTTGGCTTTTGTTTCAAGAAATTGTTTGAGATGAGGAAATCACCAGTGTATGCTTCTACTTAAATGCCCTACTTTCATGATATAATATCACTGTAGCGTGAACATTTTACATTTTCCATAAATTTCACCCAAAAGCCAAATATCCCTAACTTTTTGTGAGTAGTGTATATATTTCAATATTCATTATCATTTTGCCTCTTCCGCAGGGAAGTGGCCTTGAATGTGTTGGTGGTGTGAGGCTGCCTCCTCTGGTGGCTTCATGTTCCAAGTGTTCAGGGACTGAGGGGTTTTTGTACAGCTCTACCAATGGTTTGTGTCACTGTGGCGTCTGGCACAATAATACACAGCAGTGTCTTCAGGCTGCACATTCTGTCCAGTTAGAGTCACTGTGTTGCTGGAAGAGTCTAAGGAAATACTGAACTTGTTTTTCAGTGAATCTTTGTAGTATTCACTGCCACTGCCATGTTTATGTCCTATCCACTCCAGTGTTTTCCCTGCAGGCTGTCTGGTCAGAGTTTGACCTGGCCGGACAGTCAGAGACGCTGGCTGTGTCAACGTGACACATTTCACACCTGTGGAGGAGAAAATATTCAACATATCAGTGTATCTGACAGTGGAATAATCATAAAGAAGTGGTGCAGTGTGATGATAGAGTGTGTGTTTGTCCCTCAAAGAGACTCACAGGATCCAGCAGCCAGCAGCAGCAGCAGAGCTACAGAGAACATGCTTGGTGTTGAAGGTCAACTGGTGGGAGCTTCTCTTGGTCTGCCTCAGCTGACAGTGTGATATCAAGTGTTTAAAGCAGACTAGAAGGAAGTCAGCTTTGCATACAGCACAACACTCACGTCACATAAAAGAAGGATGGACTGTATTACAAATATTTAAGTCATGAATTGAATTTGACTTCTAATTCCCAATAATCATAAAAAACGTGAAAGAAACATGTTCATTAATTTCATAAATGTGTCAGCAGCAGTCTTTGTAACTTTATATGGTTCATTGCATTGCTTACAGTGCTGTGTTCTTGCAACCAAGTGGCACTGCAATGTGAAGTTTGTTTGATGAATTGATTGAGTGATTGACTGATTGATTATTGTGTTAGGAAACGCCTTGTGTGTCTTATTGCAGTCAGATGCACTCAACATGACAAAGACCACATGTCAAAATATCACATTTACACTGATAACACCGACATTTGTATCAGTCAATCTTTGCGCACATATACTGTGGTTTCCATGGTACAATGGTGAAAGACACGGGACTGAAAACCAGAAAACAAGACTCAGTTTAACATTTAAAATTTCAGCCATAATTTGTTCAAATGACTGAGCTGAATTATCTTGGCAAGATGTTTGTCTTGAATTCAGTTTCCAAAGAGCTGAGAAAATGCTGTGAGAGAGGGGGGATTAGAAACTAATTGTTTTGAGTTGTGCATCATGTGGGAGGAAAACACTCAGCTGCAGCACAAGTGGTGGATCTGGCTCTGAATAATCACAGGCTCTGTGCATTTCCATCTTTTTACACATGGGTGGATATGATTTGCTTTTTGTGAACACTGAAATCTATAAAATTGCATCAATTACTTCCTTTGTATGAACACGTACAGTAAAGGCTCCAACAAGTAAAGGTCCAATATTATGCAGGATGAACATGGTTATGATGTGACACTTCAAACCCACTGCCAGTGACTGAACAAAACAATCACACGACTGAATGTTTCTGAAAGTTACACTTTTTTATTATTATTATTAAATAATCAAATCAGATTGGGATGTCCCTCTGCATGACGTGAACCACATTACATCTGTGTACATATACATTTTTATAAACAGGGCACACTTTACTGAATAATGTAAAAGGTATGATCAGTTGTAATTGATAAATCTATTTATTCATGAATTTGTTTGTTTATTATTAAATTCTTCATTCCCTCCATCATTAATCCATTGATTTTTCATTCATTCACAATTTTCAACAGAAGGCTTGAAGTGCAAAATATATAATAATATAGGAAACAACAATAACAACAACAAAACACAAAACTCAGTGACTTTTGAATTAAAATCAGTGTATGATTAAACTCATATCTATCATTTTTAATAAAAATGAATACTTTAGAGACTAAATGGGAAAAAAAGAAGATTTATTTTTTCTTTCCATTTTGTTCTTTTTTCTTATTTTTGGAACATCTGTTCCAACAAACATATACTCAGTGGTTGTTTTTCCTTCTCATCAGGGAAGTGGCCTTGAATGTGTTGGTGGTGTGAGGCTGCCTCCGCTGGTGGCTTCATGTTCCAAGTGTTCAGGGACTGAGGGGTTTTTGTACAGCTCCACCAATGGTTTGTGTCACTGTGGCGTCTGGCACAATAATACACAGCAGTGTCTTCAGGCTGCAGATTCTGTCCAGTTAGAGTCACTGTCTTGCTGGAAGAGGCTGTAGACATACTGAACTTGTTTTTCAGTGAATCTTTGTAGTTTGTGCTGCTACCAGCAACCTCCCCAATCCACTCCAGTCCTTTCCCTGCAGGCTGTCTGATCCAAGCTGTGGCATAGCCAGTAACAGAATAAGAGACCTGACAGGTGATGGTCAGAGTTTGACCTGGCTGGACAGTCAGAGACACTGGCTGTGTCAACGTTTCACATTTCACACCTGTGGAGGAGAAAATATTCAACATATCAGTGTATCTGACAGTGTGATAATAATAAAGAAGTGGTGCAGTGTGATGATAGAGTGTGTGTTTGTCCCTCAAAGAGACTCACAGGATCCAGCAGCCAGCAGCAGCAGCAGAGCTACAGAGAACATGCTTGGTGTTGAAGGTCAACTGGTGGGAGCTTCTCTTGGTCTGCCTCAGCTGACAGTGTGATATCAAGTGTTATAGCAGACTAGAAGGAAGTCAGCTTTGCATACAACACACAACACTCACATCACATAAAAGGAGGATGGGCTGTTGTACCTCAACCATAGGATGTTTGATTCAAGATTAATTCCTGTCTCTTAATATTCATTATGATACACAATACATTATTGCTACTTTACATGGCCACTTCATTAGGTCCACCTGCTCCAATACAATCCAATTCAACTGTTCTGCCATAACATTTCCTTTTATGTTGCCTGTAATGCCCAGGTTTTCTTTTTGTCACAGTAATAGAGGTTGTAATTCAATTCTATGCTTGGCATTGAGCTCATGGTTAGTGGTGCTGTTGTAGGCCTACTGAACTACATTTTATTGAGAGGTGTTTCTAATATTCTGTCCCCCTCATGTATATAAAATAAGGAGGACAAAAATTAGAAACACCTCAAAATGTAATGTAGTCCACTACAAGATCTCAGCAAACTGCATCCCCAACAATAAACACAGAATTAAATTGACTCATTCTCCTCCATGCCAACAATAGTTTAGCATTATTAACTTTCTTAAAAGGTAGAATTTATGGCAGAGCTGTTGCATTGAACTGCATTAGATTGTACAGGTGGACCTGATAAAGTGGCCACTGAGTGTATGTTCCCATTAGTTGTCATTCAGACTGACAGACGAGTCAGAAGCTGAATCTAAAACCTCGGACAGTCCCATCGGCTGTGGCTGTTATTCAGAAGATGGAGAGGTCGGCGCTACTATGTCTCCCTCTTGTGGTCAGAGTCAGTAATGCAGCAAAGCTGTGAGCCTACAGCTGATTCTAACACAGTAACACAACATGTGTTCCCCTACAGAAAACAATTTTTTATATTAATCACACAAAAAGTGAAATCAGCACCAGCTGGCAAGGGGCTAGTGGGAGCCAATTAACATCAATACATACACATTGTCAGTTTAGTCAATGTGTATGTATTGATGCTGGTGCTGATTTCACTGATTACAGAAGCAGCCTATATAAACCAGCTGATTTGGACTGACTGTAATGCCTGATGAAGCTCATGCGGCGAAATGCTTTGCCAGACTCTTAACAAATAAATGATATTAAAGTTACGTGCGGCGGAACCCTTTCTTCTACTACGAAACATTTACAGTGTTAGAATGAAAAGTATATCAGCTTTTAGAGCCTGGCTTAAAGTCCTGTTTACTAGCTGCTTTGTGTAAATCTGAAACTGGGGTTATAAAAGGACATCATGCGCAGCGTAAAGCCAGGGGGTTATTGAGATGGTGGGAAAGTTTGCTGTTTATTGCTGCTGTGAATGTTCAGTGTGACTTCAGTTCAGTTGATATCTTTGTAAATACAGCAGCTAAGCTATCCTGCTAGGAATGCAGTAGTAATGAAATGGGGGACAACAGGGAGGTAACATTGAGCCTGGCAGTAGATAACTGGCCACAGTCAGAGTGGATGTATTTGCTTAGCAGTCAGCACTCCTCTCACGTTATGTGGAGTCGCTCTAAGCAGTCCCGCATCTTGAAGCTGTACAATGTTACGGATGTGCAGTGCCCGCTGAGGCGGATTCAGCTCCACGGACAGTGCCCGCTAAGGCAGATTCAGCACCACGGACAGTAGCCAAAGAGGCGGATTCAACACCACGGATAGTACCCGCTGAGGCGGATTCAGCACCACGGACAGTACCCGCCGAGGCGTATTCAGCACCACGGACAGTGCCCGCCGGGGCGTATTCAGCACCACGGACAGTACCCGCTGAGGCGGATTCAGCAGCACGGACAATTCCTGCTGAGGCAGATTCAGCACCACGGACAGTACCTGTAAGATTTTCTATGGGGATGTGTGGCTATAACTTTGTTCTTATTATTAATGCGTTAATGTTATCAGTTATTAATTAGCCTATTAATCGTTTTTAATTTGTTTAGTCTTTATGAGTTTCCTAGGCCATAATTTGTCAATTTGTTTGCATCTGTACATGGAAATTAACATAAATTGATAATAGCTTGAAAAGATGATTAGCAAAAGCCCCAAAAGGCATCACGGTGCTCACTGAGCAAAGAACAGCAATTAAAGTATGAATACATGTCTTGAGTAATGATCTAGCAATTTTCATGTTGTCCCATCAGACAGTTTCCCACACTTACTTGAACAAATATTGATGGATCTTGTGAATTCGTTTTTGGCGTGGTGGGACTTGCAAGTGACATCTGAACTTTTTGCCCACTCCTTCATATCAAGCTTAATCTGACTGGTCAGACTGAAGGTTTGCTCCCCTCCATCCACACTTTGCAGCTTCTTTTTGACTGGTGAAGCCTTGACAGTATTGTTTCCCAGTTGCCATTGCACCGTAAGCTGGTTTGGAAAGAAGCTACTCAGGGTGCAGATGAGTGTGACTGTGAGCTCTCAAACTTGCCTTCCCAGATGGAGTAGAGTGTGATGTTTGGAGAGATCACCCGTGGCGCTGGAACTCAGCAGAGGTTGGTTTTCAGGTCATGTACATTTTCAAAATCCTAATGTAGGATCTCAGGAGAAGTTATACAAACCTTTTGATTTTAGGCAACTTAGCAGCTCTACCGTCTCAACCCTAGGTGTAATATCCCTGTACTTTGGCTAGATGGCAGAGTTGTACGTTTACACTGGCTGGTGCTTAAAGTCAGGTGGAAATGGAGCAGGAGGTGTGTTGCACAGATGTTAGAGCAAGACAGGGAGGGGCGATCAGGGCAGGCAGCAAGCGGAAGCACCGAGTAACACCCAGGTCCCAAAAAAGCTCCCAAAATACAGAAGTGAAACATGACACTGAGCAACGGTGCATCACACACACCAGCTGTGACGCCTGCTCATGCCAGGAAAGGAAAGGCACTGAAAATGTAAATATCTTATAACTATTTACATTCTCAGGCACCTCTAGGGATTTTTTGATGACTTCTTACAACACACTGGGAAATAGAAAAGCTACAGTACAGAAGCCCCCTGGGGCCACATGGTAGAAAAAAATAAATTCATGTGCAAATCTACACACTCTTTACAAATCTGCATCAGTCTGTGAATCTACACAGATTTACATATTTAAATTCAAATTACATATTTAACCCCAGTTTTGTTGACTTCACCATCGGTCAAAAGAGTCAGTTTGGTCTTGAGATGAAAATTGTTGCACCATTTGTGACTTAAGAAGTAATATAGACTAAAAGTAAATGTACCAGCACATGGGGCACAAAGCCTGTTGATACTGAATCTTGCACATTTTCAGCTGGGATTACAGCATTTTCCTTGAAAAGTAATTATTATTTTATTATAGAGAGTTTGGCAACACTTGTTAAGGACACAATTTCATAAGCCCTATAGTTTTTGGCTGGTAATACACTCACTGCTCCACACACCCACACACACTTATTCCAAATATGGTTGGGTACCGCTCACATCCGAGTCCTCATTACAAAGGATTTCAATAGCAAAAAGGCATTTTTCAGTGATTAACGTGGTAATTCACAAGGTGGACAAGGAAGATTATTTGCAAGAGATGCCAGCTAAGAAGCCAAGAATCTGTCCAGAGAAGCAAAAGGTGTCCAGTGTTTCTGTGAAATATACCAAATGAAACAGTTTTATGTGTTATAAAGAAATGTATGAATGATACCACATGGATTTATTATTGAATGCTGGCCAAACAGCGTGTCTACTGTGGCTGAAAGTACATGAACTAGCTACCTAGACAACTAACTAGCTAACTAAAGCAATGATTTAAGTTTTCTGTCACAATGAACGTATACAGGGATATGAATAACCGTGTTTCTCTGTGTTCCATGTAAACATCATATCCCGGATATGCTCAAAGCCGGGATACTAAAGACCTTGTAAACACAGTAATAAGGGCTTTGCAAGGCCAGGTTGTCCGACAGAGTAAATTAGGTTAAGGTCCAAATCAATAGTTAAATGACTGCCCAAGGCTACCTGGCAATATGATAGGGCCAGATTCTGAGTGATTTTGTGAGAGATTAGAGACTAAATTAAAGGAGGTGAGCTGCTACCCTCAAGGCTAGCATTATGCCAGATATTTAACGGAGTTCAGATTCTGAATTCTGATGTCCCTGTTTAGTGAAGAGACCAGGTTGATTCCGCAACCATTTTTTGAAATACCACATGGTATCCGATTCCCCGTGTTGTTTTCTCTGAGTCACGTGTTAACCAAAGGATCCTTCATTTAAAGGCTCAGATGGATGAGCACAATGCAAAAACTCACCTGCAGGTACATTCAGGTGAAAGATTCTAATCAAATGTATAATTTCATACAGTTTATTTTAAATAGAAAGCGCAATAAAAATGTTTGAAATCTGTGACTATAAAATATGTATTTACAGATGACCAGCACTGCAGCCAGCATGTTGGCAGTGGAAGACTCCTGTCCTTCCCCTAAGTCAGAGACGATGAGATGGCTGATGTTACTGATCCAAACAACACTCCTCAACAGGTACATTCATGTTCATCCCCTCAGATTTCAATCTACTGTCTATCTTTGTCATAGTTTTGTATTTATGTTAGATTAGCAGCTAAAAAAGTGGAAGGAAGATCATTGTGATGGTAATCTAGTTTGAATAAGGACACCAAACAGTTTGCTATAATGCATCTAGAAGGTTAGTGGTAGTGGGATATTTAGGGCAGATTTGAGCATTCAGAGAGATTTATTTCTTGGTTAATTATCACTTTCTTCTGGGCACTCACGGCTAGGGATGGGATTTGATAAGATTTTAGCAGCTCCGATTCCAGAATCGAATTTGCTTATTGATTCCATTCTTTAACAATTCTCTTAGCGAATCTCAATGGGCAAGGGGAAGAAGAAAAAAATGGATAAATGGGTTTATTAGTATTACCTTTCTCATTGTGTTGTTAAAATGCCACCACTCCTGTCCATCCAAATGACTTTTGCACAACTACATTTGAGTGTTCAAATGATTGAAATATTTATTAAATAATGGTACAAAACTCTATAAAACAAATAATCATTTTTTTCTCAATCTGGGTACTGAAGAATCAGATGTGAGCATTTGAGTGGAGAAGTTCTGATACTACATGGTACTGGGTTATTTCGGTCGATAGCTTAAAAGGTATTGACTAGGGTTGGGAACGATATAGCGATATGACCGGATAACTGCTTTTACAGGCGAGAGATATGGCTGTGTTGGTAGCAGATTCCTCAATTGATACGACTCAGCCATGAATCCTCAGATGAATCGATTGTGGAGTTGTGGATTGGATATCGCGACACTAGGAGTCGTCTGCCTGAGGCTTTTCAGTTTTCATCTCTAAAACAATGCGAGAGCTCGCCAAACGACTCTCGCGTGCCGTAACGTTATGTTCCCAACCCAAAACTTACAGTATAACTACGAGTAACATGACTGACAATGACGATGAAAAACAAAACAAAACAAAACAAAACAAAACAAAACAAAAAAAATGGATGTAAATTTTGCCAACAGCAGCAGCACCGACACTAGCGCCAGCTTGAGCGGTGAAAATAGTGTTTTATGTTTGCTTCTCTTTTCCTGTACTAATATTTGCCACTATTGACAATTTAAGCCACAGGATATTTGTCATTTTTGGAGCGGCTTTGCACTATTTATTTATTGCTATAGTGAATTATGTTCTGTTTTTATATATATACATTTTATTTTCTGATCCCATCCAACAAAATGATGTTCATTCCGCAAGTCTTTTTTTTTATCTGTGTCTAAAAATAAATACATTCACATGGGATTTTGTTGTTGTTTATTGTTTATTATTGTTGAAAGTGACATAAAGCAGCAATGGTCAGGGATATGTGGTCTTTTATATGTTTGAAAACTGTAAGAATGTCATTTTATAGAACTGGCTTCTTTATGATTAACGTCTATATCAACAAATGTTAACTATCGGATTGTTTTTACATCGTATTCAAATCGTATCGAATCGTATCATTCTTAACCCGTATCGAATCATATTGAATCATTCTGTATTAAAAATATATTGTTTTTTAATCGAATCGTAACCCATGTATCTAGATATGTATCAAATCGGCCTCATGCCAGACATTCCCAACCCTAGTATTGAGGGCTGGGTATCGACAACAGAAGACGCACGAGCTTTAGCTGCACTCCTGCTGCTGCTTGGTTGAGATTCATTAACGTTAGCGTCACTCTGGAGCATATTGAAAACGTGACATTCCTGCAAAGTAATTGCATGCTGTGTGGACAAATGTTTCTGCATGCTGCTACTACTTCCTCCCTTTGTCGAAATAGAAGTTTTGCAACACACCTTCCATTAGTGACTAGAAACTGTGTGAAGAATTGGACAAAACTGTTCCCCACAAGGAACTGTAACACAGTGTGTTTAGTTCAAGATGTGTAAACGCAGACAGATTACTTTGTTTTGTTTTTATTTAGATTAAAGACACGGATTTTGAAGATTCTGATGAACTATATGATTCAACATAAGAGAGCGCAGATGATTATGTTCCAAACACCACTTCCAAAAGTGATAGTGACAGTGATGCTAGCCTTAAACCAAACCCAAGGGCAGTGGCGGTTCTGCCTATGTTGCCCCCCTTGGCGAAATTACTGGCTTGCGCCCTTCCATGTTACTACTCCTACCGCGGTGCCAGCCGGCCGCGGCACCGGCGGCTCACCTGTCAGATCTGGCAGACCTGACCGGGTGGGTGATGCCGTGGTGATGCCGCGGCCGACCCGCCTGATGCAGGCCGGTGGCTTTTTATTCAAACAAGATTTTGTCCATATAAAAAGTAGCCTATTTTTCCGAAAAAGGGTCTTGCAAAAGAGGGGTTGTCTTAAAATCAGGGTCGTCTTTTATGCGGGTCAATATGGTAGTCTAGAGAACTAGAGGTTGTTTTTTTTTTTTTTTTTTTTTGAAAGGCGCTCGTGCTCCCCCAAGTAGATTGCGCCCTGGGCGGTTGCCCACATTGCCCATAGCAAAAACCGTCCCTGCATATAACATAACCTTATATAATTTACAGTTTTTTTCGATTGCTAAAACACGTTTTTCAAAACTGTACGTTTTTTTTTTTTTTTTCAAAACTGCACACACAAAACTCCAAACATCACACACAAATTGCTAAACCCTGGCATCCCTTTGCAAAACAACTCTTTGCCATCAAATCTCTTAACATGTTCACAAAATGGAACTTGTGCTTTCATTTGGTAAACACAGCCATATTTTCACATGACACACACATACCATTCATTGAATAAACACAACTAAGCTTTTGGCTGAACACTACCAAGCATGTACAGAACACTGAAGAGCAAAATTGAAAACACAATTATAGAAATGGAACACACTGAATCAATGACAATGCCCACTTCTCTCATAGACAAACATAAAACATCACACAAATTTTCAGACAAAACATTTTATTTTTAAATGTTGCTTTCTTGGAATCATTTTTCTTTATTTAAATGTTTTGAAAAAAAAAAAAATAACAAAATGTAGGAAACAAAGAATAAAGAAACCCAAAACAATATGACTGCGACCCACAAATGCGTCCCAAAACACTGTTTAGGAAACAGTGCTGTAGTCTATTGAATGCAGCATTACAATACACAGAAAATAGATTTCGTACCTGTTCTCCATCCTGAACGTCCTAATGATGGTCGACACTGTGAAGTGGCTGAGGTTTGACTGGACCCTCTGGCCAGCCTCCCTCATGCTCAACCCATGGTTGAGCACATGGTCCAATACAGTAGCACGAATCTCATTGGAGATTCGGATTCTCCTTCTTCTTTCTCTTGCTTCTCCTTGTTGTCCTCCTCCTCTTCCTCCTCTTCCTCTTCCCCCTCCTCCTCCTCCTCTTCCCCCTCTTCCACCTCTTCCTCCTCCTCTTCCTCCTCTTCCACCTCTTCCTCCTCCTCCTCTTCCTCCTCTTCCACCTCTTCCTCCTCTTCCTATTCCTCCTCGTCCTCTTCCTCCTCTTCCACCTCTTCCTCCTCCTCCTCTTCCTCCTCTTCCACCTCTTCCTCCTCTTCCTATTCCTCCTCGTCCTCCTCTTCCTCCTCTTCCACCTCTTCCTCCTCGTCCTCTTCCACCTCTTCCTCCTCTTCCTATTCCTCCTCGTCCTCCTCCTCCTCTCATTCGTACCCCTCTCCTTCTCTGACTGTTGTTTCTGTTCTCCATTGCTCATCAAACAAAACAGAGGGTCAAGCCTCCTTTTATGCTGCAGTCTTTGATTGCAAATTGCTCGCCAGACCCAAAAGTTTAGAGATTTGAATATTTGTGTGTTGTTGATTGATGCTTTGAGATTTTATGTGAGAAGTGTGTGCAAACCTGAAAAATTGTGTGTTGTGTTTTGACAACAAGGTGATGTGAAATTGACATCAGAGTGTAAAGAAGGAAAGTCAGAGTTCTAATATGATAAGGAAATCTAAAGTAGTAACAAATTGAGTCAAGCGATTGGGGACAGAAGTAAAGGTTGTGAAAATTGTGCCTAATTTTTGCTTTTTGTGTTTTAGTAGTTGAAAAAAACTGTAAATAATAGTATGATGCAAGGCCACATAACTGGGAAACTTTGTCTTGTAGCCCCTCAGAGTCAGAAGCAAGATCCAGCACCAAGCACCAGCCATGAGCCCACAAGTCCAGAGTGGGCAGGTAGGATTGCTCATTGAGTGAATATTATGAGAATTAAAATAATGAAGAGTATGGTGTAGACCTGTTCTGTATGAAAAGTGTCCTGAGATGCTAGATGAGTTAGCACTACATTAATGAAACTGGATAATTTTGTTCAATGACCATTTTCTGAACCTCATTGGGCTACAAGAGTAATCACAGTCATCTCATCAATACATGTCCATTTAGGTTCAAACTGGCTTTCAGTGATTTTGTTGGAAATATTATTAACCATTTCAATGCTGTAGAAACATGCATGTTGGCAAGAAAAAACATTAAAAATGATGACAAAAAACACAACTGTAAATGACTCTCTTTGTTCTCTTTGTTTTTGTGTGTGTGCGTCTGATCTGCTGCTGCCCCCTGGTGATCTTTGTAAAAATAAATTCATTGAGGTTTTTGTTCAGCTCCTCTGCTCATTCACATCACTGTGGCTCTTTGGCACAGAAATACACTGCAGAGTCCTCTGGCTTTAAGTTTGATAGTCTCATATACACCATGCTGTTGCTGTTATCTCTGGTGATTTCAATACGTCCTTGCACACTGCTGGCATAATTTGTTTGGCTTGCATCATAGTAAATAAGCCCTATCCATTCCAGTCCTTTTCCTGCAGGTTGTCTTATCCAGTGCATAGCAAAGCTGCTGAAAGTGAAGCCAGTTCCCCTGCAGGAAAGACTGAGAGTTTCCCCAGGCTTTTTCAGCATGAAAAAAAAAAACATGAACACTCAGTAGAGAATCAGGGATTCAAAGTTACATGTGAGCCAGGAAATAAAGGAACATTACGTCTGATTCACATCCCTCAGATCCACTGCTGGTTTCTCTGCAGCTGATCTGTTACAGTGTGGATAGATCAACTGACTACTGATAGACTATCCACACACTGAGTGGCTTGTGTTTTAAAAGACAGAAGCACATAATTGTTCCACATATATGTAGTTGATAATAGTAAAACGCCCTGGCTGGACTCAAACCTGGCCCACTGTGAAAAGGACTTCTCCTGAATGGTACATGAATTCATTTTTGAAGCCACCAGGGAACCACATGGTGTTAAATTAATATTGGGTCTGGGGCTGCTGCTGTTCTGGTAACAATACATGAACTGTTGTATAGTTATAGTTTTATTGAGGCATAAGGACACGATTCCATAAGGCTAAACATTTATTCAGAACATGTTCTCTGAAATGAAGATCTCAGCATTCCATTACTCACAAAATAAGATTCAGGTATTCTCAGATATTTCAGATATTTTTGAAATTGTTAATTTCTTTTTTTTCATTCACATAAAGACATAGGCTTGACATTAAGTTTGTTGTCAGACTTCCAGAAGTGGGCAGTGCAGAATCAGGACAGGAACTACTTTGTGAAAATGACCAGCCTTATTATGCATTGTTTTACAGGAATGTCATGAATGGATGCTATATTTTATTATCTTTGTTATTTTCTCTACAGTCAGCACCATGGATGAAAACAATAATCCAGGAGCTGAATTAGTTGTGGTTGAATGTTGTGGAGCAGGTTTTTTTCTTACTTTATTTCGAGTTTGTTTGATGTCTTCAGCATGGTTTTGGTGAAGACATCATCATCATGATTTGATCATTTAGATGTCTTCATCATACATTTTTTCAATGTGTTTATGATGCTTTATCATGAGAGAAATATAATGTGTTCAAATCCCACCCCTACCCTCCTCTCTCTTTCTGTTTCAGCAAACATTCATTTAAAGCCCAGTCGTACTTCTACTCTGACAGAGCAGTGAGGATGAGGACTGGAGGATTTTGTACAGCTGCTCCACCAACTCCAGTCACTGTGGCTCTCGAGCACAATAATAAACAGCAGAGTCTTCAGTCTTCAGACTGTTCATCTGGAGATACAGCTGCTGTCTGCTGTTGTCTCTGGAGATGGTGAACCGGCCTTGGACTGACTGGGAGTAGGAGGTGCTGCTGCCACTGCTGGTGATGCCAACGATCCACTCCAGTCCTTTTCCAGGAGCCTGTCTGACCCAGCCCATCCAGTGGTTGCTGAATGTGAATCCAGGGGCTGTGCAGGTCAATGTGTGGGACTCTGCAGGCTTTTTAATCACTGGTTCAGATTGTGTCAGAGTCTGACCATCAACACCTGGCAACACAAAACAGAAAAGCATCACATGCATGAAGTACGGATTGGAATGAAGACACTGTCAAATCCAGGTGAGTGAAAATGTTGACCTGCCCAGCAGAGAGTTAAAAGCAGCAGTCCTGTCCTATAGCCCATCATGTTAAAGTGTGTGGCCACTGTTGTCTGTCATCCTCTCTGCAGTCACATAAGTAGAGATGGGAAACATCAAAGTTTTGCATTGACTCCTCCTCACAGGGAGGGACGACAGCACTGCAGTGGATTAGTGTCTCAGTTATTTTGTATAATTTAAGAATGGATGTTTATTGTACAAATGGACTCTAAAGATTGGATGTAATCTGGATAAAATTTGGATTTTTGTAGAGCCCCACGATGAATACAATTCAAGTTTTTTTTTTTTTTTTTTTTTTTTTTTTTTTTTCCAATTTATATATCCCATCATCACAAACATCTGTCAGAGGATAAGAAAAGTTGTAATTTTTCAGCAACTAATCATACAACACAATGATGTGTTATCATATCATGCAAATATATCATTCCATTACATACTGCGCTACAGTAAAATGTTTTTTTACAATTAAATAATTTAGCCCATCATTTTTTTTCTTAAATCAACTTTGATTGGGAATAATGACCAAATAAATATATTTTGAATTTGAAACATTTTGCCTTTTCATAAGGGAAGATGCCTTGAATGTGTTAGTGGTGTAAGGCTGCCTCCTCTGGTGGCTTCATGTTCCAAGTGTTCAGGGACTGAGGGTTTTTTGTACAGCTCTACCAATGGTTTGTGTCACTGTGGATCTCTGGCACAATAATACACAGCAGTGTCTTCAGGCTGCACATTCTGTCCAGTTAGAGTCACTGTGTTGCTGGAAGAGGCTACAGAAATACTGAACTTGTTTTTCAGTGAATCTTTGTAGTATTCATTGCCATTGCCATGTTTATATCCAATCCACTCCAGTGTTTTCCCTGCAGGCTGTCTGATCCAAGCTGTGTAACGGCTGCTAACAGAATAAGAGACCTGACAGGTGATGGTCAGAGTTTGACCTGGCTGGACAGTCAGAGATGCTGGCTGTGTCAACGTGACACATTTTACACCTGTGGAGGAGAAAATATTCAACATATCAGTGTATCTGACAGTGGAATAATAATAAAGAAGTGGTGCAGTGTGATGATAGAGTGTGTGTTTGTCCCTCACAAAGACTCACAGGATCCAGCAGCCAGCAGCAGCAGCAGAGCTACAGAGAACATGCTTGGTGTTGAAGGTCAACTGGTGGGAGCTTCTCTTGGTCTGCCTCAGCTGACAGTGTGATATCAAGTGTTTATAGCAGACTAGAAGGAAGTCAGCTTTGCATACAGCACAACACTCACATCACATAAAAGGAGGATGGACTGTATTACAAATATTTAAGTCATGAATTGAATTTGAATTCTAATTCCCAATAATCATTAAAAATTGAAAAAAAAAAAAAAAAAAAACATGTATTTACCGTATTCGTCTTTGTAAATTCATATGGTTCACTGAATTGCTTTCAGTGCTGTATTCTTGCAATCAGGTGGCACTGCAATGTGTAGTTTGTTTGATGAATTGATCGAGTAATTGACTGATCGATTAGTCTGTTAGGAAACTCCTTGTGTGTCTTATTGCAGTCAGATGCACTCAACATGACAAAATATCACATTTACACTGATAACACCGACATGTGTATCAGTCAATCTTAGCACACATATACTGTGGTTTCCATGGTACAATGGTGAAAGACACGGGACTGAAAACCAGAAAACAAGACTCAGTTTAACATTTAAAATTTCAGCCATAATTTGTTCAAATGACTGAGCTGAATTATCTTGGCAAGACGTTTGTCTTGAATTCAATTTCCAAAGAACTGAGAAAATGTTGTGAGAGAGGGGGGATTAGAAAATAATTGTTTTGAGTTGTGCATCATGTGGGTGGAAAACGCTCCACTGCAGCACAAGTGGTGGATCTGGCTCTGAATAATCACAGGCTCTGTGCATTTCCATCTTTTTACACATGGGTTTTGGTTTTGATTTGATTTGATTTTTTTTTTTTTTTTTTTGAAAACAGGGACAAGGTACAGGGGACATTAACCCGACTGAACGTTTCTGAAAGTGACACTTTTTTTTTTTTTTAATTATTATTATTAACTAATCAAATCAGATTGGGATGTCCTTCTGCATTACATGGATCACATAACATCTGTGTACATATACATTTTTATAAACAGGGCACACTTTACTGAATAATCTTATGTTATAATCAGTTGTGATGAATGAATCCATTTATTCATTAATTTGTTTGTTTGTTTATTATTAAATCCTTCATTCATGCTTTCTGATCCAAGCGTTCCAGGAAATGCCACCAGAATATGTGTAGGTCAGTCTGTGGGATTGTCCAGGCCTTTTCACCACTGGTTCAGACTCAGTCAGTGTTTGATCCTCATCACATATAAAAATAAAAATAATTCATTCGCTAATACAGTCATATTGTTCAGTTTCTTATACTGAGAATGCAGCAGCAGCTGCATGTTTTCAGTCTTGTTCATAGGAAACTGGCATTTTAGGGCCGTGGTCCATTGGCAAAAATCTGCTTTAATGTACAAAGTCAACTGCACTAAACATTACAGCCGAAAACCCTCCAACTTATGCACAACAATTATTTTCAATTTGCTAATTCTTTTTTCCACCACAGCAAATACAGCTAAGATACTTGTCATCATCCTCTAATTGTACAATTATATCATCTGATGTGCAGCGCTGAGTGAACTGTAGCCTCCACTCATTTTGTTTAGCCCATCAAGCCCCATAATTTCCAAAATGTTTAAGTAGTTTATTTAAAAGGACGTGTATTATATTGTTGTCTAGAAACAGCACTGATTTTGCAGGTTCCTCTAAAAGGATTTTCCTCAACATGTTTCATTTAGTTTTCATTCTAACATGATTGATAATTTTGTTCAATGACCATTTTCTGAACCTCATTGGGCTACAAGAGTAATCACAGTCATCTCATCAATACATGTCCATTTAGGTTCAAACTGGCTTTCAGTGATTTTGTTGGAAATATTATTAACCATTTCAATGCTGTAGAAACATGCATGTTGGCAAGAAAAAACATTAAAAATGATGACAAAAAACACAACTGTAAATGACTCTCTTTGTTCTCTTTGTTTTTGTGTGTGTGCGTCTGATCTGCTGCTGCCCCCTGGTGATCTTTGTAAAAATAAATTCATTGAGGTTTTTGTTCAGCTCCTCTGCTCATTCACATCACTGTGGCTCTTTGGCACAGAAATACACTGCAGAGTCCTCTGGTTTTAAGTTTGATAGTCTCATATACACCATGCTGTTGCTGTTATCTCTGGTGATTTCAATACGTCCTTGCACACTGCTGGCATAATTTGTTTGGCTTGCATCATAGTAAATAAGCCCTATCCATTCCAGTCCTTTTCCTGCAGGTTGTCTTATCCAGTGCATAGCAAAGCTGCTGAAAGTGAAGCCAGTTCCCCTGCAGGAAAGACTGAGAGTTTCCCCAGGCTTTTTCAGCACTGGACTTGAGGGAATGGACTCCATAGCCTGGCCATTCAAACCTGACAGAGAAAAAGGAGAAAAAACACAGGGGAGAGAGAGAGTCAGAAGTAGTAAAACATAACAATCTGTATATTTGTCATTATATCAGTATAGCAGCATAAAACATGACAACTCACATGGCAGACAGAGAGCTGTGAGCAGAAGAGAGAGTTTGTCCATCATCCTGAGGCTGAAGATGTGAACTCAGCTGCTCCACCCAAAAGAACAAGACAACAAGTCAGCAGGAGGACACAAATACACACTCTGACACTCTGGATTTGCATGGGGAATTTAGGAGGGAGGGACTAATGTACTGAGCTCACAGGTCACTCAAAGCCAGTCAAAACAGACGCTGAGTAGGAGGGCAACGGAAGCCAAACTTGAACGAAACATGAACACTCAGTAGAGAATCAGGGAGTCAAAGTTACATGTGAGCCAGGAAATAATGGAACAAAAAGGTTGAAACATCAGACATCAGGCTCTCTGTGTATTTGTTTGCTCTTTACAATAAAATAATGTAACTTTGTGGTCCAGTTAGGATTAAGAAAACTTTCTTGCTAATGTCACACCAAGTAAAAATACAAGAACAGAAACTTAACAGTTGTGCATCCAAAGCATATTAGAGGAAAAATACACATTTCTCAAAACATACAGCTGTTAAAGACATCTCTGTGCAGATTAATCTTATGGCATTCATTATAAAAGGGGCTTTTTCTTCAAACTACACTAAGATTTACACACAGTCTTTCTCTCTGGAATAATCTTCCCCAACCAACTCATTTTGCTGAATCCTTGGACGGTGTCAAGTAGCTCCTGAGACTCCTGATTTTATTTTCAGGCATTTTCCATAGATCTTTATGGAAGGTCTTTGGAATGACTGATGATATGTATGTCTTCTCTGTCTGTGCTCTGGACAGGTCGCCAGTCCATCGCAGGGCAATAATGCAAAGTTAAAGATACTACATACCAATTAAGCCTACTGGCACCACTGTTTTCCAACGCATGCTCTCATATTAACACAGATTAACAGTATTCATGATCAATATCTAATTGTTGCATTGCATCATTGCCAAACTGTGTCTGTTAATAAACACATGAATATGATGTTTGGCTGCATGTTTGTCTGATCTTCTTTCTCCATGTGAGCCACTTGTTTGTAGCTCTGTGTCTCCAGGGGACAGAGTCTCTTGCTCACACAAACACACAGCTGCATCTTCAGTCCACACACTCTGTCCTCTAAGTGTCTGTGTTGGACTGGATGTGTCTGTGGTCACACTAAACATTCTTGTCACTTTGTCATGATAATGGAAATCAGACTGATTGACTTATGTTTTTAAGGAAAGAAGCACATAATTGTTCCACATATATGTAGTTGCTAATAGTAAAACGCCCTGGCTGGACTCAAACCTGGCCCACTGTGAAAAGGACTTCTCCTGAATGGTACATGAATTCATTTTTGAAGCCAAGAGGGAACCACATGGCATTAAATTAATATGTGGACTGAGGCTGCCTCCTCTGGTGGCTTCATGTTCCAAGTGTTCAGGGACTGAGGGGTTTTTGTACAGCTCTACCAATGGTTTGTGTCACTGTGGCTGTCTGGCACAATAATACACAGCAGTGTCTTCAGGCTGCATATTCTGTCCAGTTAGAGTCACTGTGTTGCTGGAAGAGTCGAAGGAAATACTGAACTTGTTTTTCAGTGAATCTTTGTAGTATTCATCTTCAGTATATTTGCTCCCAATCCACTCCATTGCTTTCCCTGCAGGCTGTCTGATCCAAGCTGTGTAATAGTCATTAACAGAATAAGAGACCTGACAGGTGATGGTCAGAGTTTGACCTGGCTGGGCAGTGAGAGACGCTGGCTGTGTCAACGTTTCACATTTCACACCTGTGGAAAACACAAACATTTTTTAAAAATCAAAGTATCCAGTTAAATGGCACCAGAGGAGCTGCTGGTTTTGTAAATGTGATGTCAAATCCAGAGAGACTCACAGGATCCAGCAGCCAGCAGCAGCAGCAGAGCTACAGACAACATGGTTTGTGTTGATGTGAACTGGTGGGAGCTGCTCTTCCTCTTTTCTTTCAACTTCCAGCCTCATATCAACTCTTTATAGCAGAGGGACCAGGAAGAACACTTTGCATACAATTAAACATACGACTGAAGAGGATCTACTCAGCAGTGGATATAAACTGAAGCAGTAGTTTTGTCCCAAGTGTGACAGTCCTCTAATGTGTGTGACTGTGCCACATCACTTTAATCCACCTGCTGACTGCTGTGATCTCTGGAGAGAGAGAAAACACTTTTTGTTGCCTGGAAATCAGCTCTGCCTGCTCTTGGGGTTTTAAATCAACCTGTTACATCTTTTTCTGCAATAATCTGCTCAGTGTGTGATTCACTGTACTGCACCCTTTTTACCTGATCAGTTTCCTGTTCCAATAAGAATACTTAGACTGTTGTATGGTTATAGTTTTATTGAGGCTTGTGAAGTAGACAGTTCCATTAGGCTAAATTGTTTATTCAGACTAAACATGTTCTCTGAAATGATAATCTCAGTATTTCATTATTGAGGGTGTTTTCATATATCAAATGTGATCATGTTTGTAAAGCATGCAGATTTCCACGAAAAATAATTTCAGATATTTCTGAAATTGTTAATTTCATTTTTTTCATCAATATAAAGACATAGGTTTGACATTAAGTTAGTTGTCAGACTTTCAGAAGAGGGCAGTGCAGAATCAGGACAGCAACTACTTTGTGAAAATGACTATCCTTGTTATGCATTGTTGTATGGGAATGTCATGAATGGATGCTATATTTGTGTGACATTTTAAACATAGTTCTGTTTGAATGTTGTGGAGCAGGTGCTTTCCTTTATTTACAGTTTGGGTGATGTTTTCAGCAACCACAGTGTTGTGCCGGTTTTGGTGTAGAATTCATCATCATGATTTGATCTTTCAAATGTCTTCATCATTAATGTTGTTGATATTTCATTGTGTTTATGATCCTTTATCATGAGAAAAATATAATGTGTTCAAATCCCACCCCCCTCTCTCTTTCTGTTTCAGGAAACATTAATTTAAAGCCCAGTCGTACTTCTACCCTAACAGAGCAGTGAGGATGAGGACTGGAGGATTTTGTACAGCTGCTCCACCAACTCCAGTCACTGTGGCTCTCGAGCACAATAATAAACAGCAGAGTCTTCAGTCTTCAGACTGTTCATCTGGAGATACAGCTGCTGTCTGCTGTTGTCTCTGGAGATGGTGAACCGGCCTTGGACTGACTGGGAGTAGTAGGTGCTGCTGCCACCACCATTATTGATAGTTGCAATCCACTCCAGTCCTTTTCCAGGAGCCTGTCTGACCCAGCCCATCCAGTAGTTACTGAATGTGAATCCAGAGGCTGTGCAGGTCAGTCTGTGGGACTCTGCAGGCTTTTTATCCACTGGTTCAGATTGGGTCAGAGTCTGACCATCAACACCTGGCAACACAAAACAGAAAAGCATCACATGCATGAAGTACGGATTTGAATGAAGACGCTGTCAAATCCAGGTGAGTGAAAATGTTCACCTGCCCAGCAGAGAGTTAAAAGCAGCAGTCCTGTCCTATAGCCCATTATGTTAAAGTGTGTGGCCACTGTTGTCTGTCATCCTCTCTGCAGTCACATAAATAGAGATGGGAGACATCAAAGTTTTGCATTGACTCCTCCTCACAGGGAGGGAGGACAGCACTGCAGTTGTTTTACTATAAAGACAGAGAACTTCAGTCTGAAAGGATATCTTTTGTTGTTAGTACTTTATTAAAGATATATTAACCTTTTATTTTTTTTCAACTGTTTTTTTTTTTTTTTTTTTTTTCAAAAAATAATTGCCATAAAAAGGGAAAAGAGAGTTGACCCTATCTCAAAACGGGCAGTGGCAATAAAGACAAAAATTCTGGTGTTTCAGGTGAACTGGTGGGAATATCGCAAGTAAGGTTCAGAACAAAGTTGACTGGACTTGATAGTAGGATTTCAGAAGACATTTTGGTGTTAACAATCATCATCAAGAGTCGCTGGAGTCACCTGGTGTTAAGTGTGGTCGACCGTTGTCACATGAGGTCAAGTGTGATTGGTGTTTCAATCTCCTGGGAAGGGATGAAAGGACAACATTGTAAATGGGAGATAGGT
Organism: Myripristis murdjan; assembly: GCF_902150065.1. Classification (NCBI taxonomy): domain Eukaryota; kingdom Metazoa; phylum Chordata; class Actinopteri; order Holocentriformes; family Holocentridae; genus Myripristis; species Myripristis murdjan. Next base: position 33,275,202 of record NC_043987.1, on the reverse strand, counting down.
GGTGTCTGAGGCCTCCTCGGTGGGAATCTCAGAAGGCCAGAAAAGTGCAGAGTTTTATTCAAAAAGAAGTAAAAAGAAAAAAGTTGGTGACGTGAAAGATACATAAAAGATTGACAACAAATTTAGGAATCACTGTAAAAATTTTGAGAGCAATACCTTTTTGTTTTTTGATATAGAGTCACTCTTGGTGTTGCCATAAACATGTAGAAAACAATTTAACTAAATTTAATGACTTATGAATCAAATCAGTGCTTTATAAAACTCTACTATATATATTATTTTCAGTCATTAAAAGATTATTTAGATCTTCAAGGATTTTTTCCCTGTGTTTTGTTTGTTTGTTTGTTTGTTTGTTTGTTTTTAAACTCAGGGAAGTGGCCTTGAATGACTTTGTGGTATGAGGCTGCCTCCTCTGGTGGCTTCATGTTCCAAGTGTTCAGGGACTGAGGGGTTTTTGTACAGCTCTACCAATGGTTTGTGTCACTGTGGATCTCTGGCACAATAATACACAGCAGTGTCTTCAGGCTGCACATTCTGTCCAGTTAGAGTCACTGTCTTGCTGGAAGAGGCTAAGGAAATACTGAACTTGTTTTTCAGTGAATCTTTGTAGTATTCATAGCTAGTTGATTTCCTTCCAATCCACTCCAGTCCTTTCCCTGCAGGCTGTCTGATCCAAGCTGTCCCATAGCTGCTAACAGAATAAGAGACCTGACAGGTGATGGTCAGAGTTTGACCTGTGGAGGAGAAAATATTCAACATATCAGTGTATCTGACAGTGGAATAATAATAAAGAAGTGGTGCAGTGTGATGATAGAGTGTGTGTTTGTCCCTCAAAGAGACTCACAGGATCCAGCAGCCAGCAGCAGCAGCAGAGCTACAGAGAACATGCTTGGTGTTGAAGGTCAACTGGTGGGAGCTTCTCTTGGTCTGCCTCAGCTGACAGTGTGATATCAAGTGTTTATAGCAGACTAGAAGGAAGTCAGCTTTGCATACAGCACAACACTCACAGGATATAAAAGGAGGGTGGGCTGTTGGATCACATGCATTTAAAACAAGGCTATTCAGCTTAAGATGGCTCAGGGGCCACACAGCAAAATTCAGCTGTGTCCAAGGGCCACAAGCTAAAATTACAAGCATTTAAAGCATGAATTGCCAATTGTTGTCTCTTCTTATGAAGTAGCAACGACAAACTGTTTATTTACTTTATTTTTAACAATTTAACAGGAAAAGTGGCTTTGTTTTTTAAATGATAAATTGGTACCTAATCCAGGCTGAATTATTTGCATGTTTTGGAAAGCAAATAAGTTCAGAAAATATGAAGTGAGGAAGGAGAGGATGGAAAATTCCTTTGTTTTTTCCTGCCTACTATGTATAAGTATGTATATAAAACTCTCTATATCTATAGAGGAGTTTGTAGAAATGCAACTTTTTTAGAGTATCTAATCTGCTGTGTGGTGAAAATAAAAATAAATAAATAAATACATAACTAACTTGCATATGTTATTGACTTCAAGAGCACCATCTAGAGGTGAAAACAAGAATCTTTAACACCCTGAACTTTCTGCAAATAGGGAGAGTTTTAATTTCACTCCTGTGCTTTAATGTCATCCATAATTTTGAAAACATTGCATCTATGCCCAGCTTCTAGCTTCTCTTCCCTTGTTTGACCTGCTCTACAATGTCCTTATGTCTGACCACTGACTGTGCCTGTTGAAGTCCTTATCATGTTAGACGGGCATCACATCTCCTTCTTATTCTTTTTCAGTTTTTCTTTACAGAAATAGTCTTACAGTAATCATATTCAAATACAGTATGTTCATTTGGGTTCAGATCTGCTCCATAAAGAGTTTGTCGGACATATTAACATTACAGTGCTGCAGTGCATGTTGGTAAGCTGTCTCTAAGTGTGTGTGATTAGTGTCATCACATGTCTGATCTGCTGCTGCCCCCTGGTGATCTTTGTACAAATAAATTCATTGAGGTTTTTGTTCAGCTCCTCTGCTCATTCACATCACTGTGGCTCTTTGGCACAGAAATACACTGCAGAGTCCTCTGGCTTTAAGTTGGACTGTCTCATATACATGCTGTTGCTGTTATCTGTAGTGATTTCTATACGTCCTTGCACACTGCTTGCATAATTTGTTTCACTTGCGTCACTGTAAATAATCCCCATCCATTCCAGTCCTTTTCCTGCAGGTTTTCTTATCCAGTGCATAGCAGCTGCTGAAAGTGAAACCAGTTCCCCTGCAGGAAAGACTGAGAGTTTCCCCAGGCTTTTTCATCACTGGACTGGAGGGAATGGACTCCAGAGCCTGGCCATTCAAGCCTGACAGAGAACACACAGGGAGAGAGAGAGAGAGAGAGAGAGAGAGAGAGAGAGAGAGAGAGAGAGAGAGAGAGAGAGAGAGAGAGAGAGAGAGAGAGAGAGAGAGAGAGAGAGAGAGAGAGTCAGAAGTAGTAAAAGATAACAATCTGTATATTTGTCATTATATCAGTATAGCAGCATGAAACATGACAACTCACATGGCAGACAGAGAGCTGTGAGCAGAAGAGAGAGTTTGTCCATCATCCTGAGGCTGAAGATGTGAACTCAGCTGCTCCACCCAAAAGAACAAGACAACAAGTCAGCAGGAGGACACAAGTACACACTCTGACACTCTGGATTTGCATGGAGAATTTAGGAGGGAGGGACTAATGTACTGAGCTCACAGGTCACTCAAAGCCAGTCAAAACAGACGCTGAGTAGGAGGGCAACAGAAGCCAAACCTGAACGAAACATGAACACTCAGTAGAGAATCAGGGAGTCAAAGTTACATGTGAGCCAGGAAATAATGGAACATTACGTCTGATTCACTTCCCTCAGATCTACTGCTGGTTTCTCTGCAGCTGATCTGTTACAGTGTGGATAGATCAACTGACTGCTGATAGACTATCCACACACTGAGTGGCTTGTGTTTTTAAAGAAAGAAGCACATAATTGTTCCACATATATGTAGCTGCTAATAGTAAAACGCCCTGGCTGGACTCAAACCTGGCCCATTGTGAAAAGGACTTCTCCTGAATGGTACATGAATTCATTTTTGAAGCCACCAGGGAACCACATGGTGTTAAATTAATCTGTGGCGTGAGACTGCGCCTGTTCTGGTAACAATACATATACTGTTGTATAGTTATAGTTTTATTGAGGCATGTGAAGGACATGATTCCATAAGGCTAAACATTTATTCAGAACATGTTCTCTGAAATGAAGATCTCAGTATTCCATTACTCACAAAATAAGATTCAGGTACTTTCAGATATTTCAGATATTTTTGAAATTGTTCATTTCTTTTTTTTCATTAACATAAAGACATAGGTTTGACATTAAGTTTGTTGTCAGACTTTCAGAAGTGGGCAGTGCAGAATCAGGACAGGAACTACTTTGTGAAAATCACCAGCCTTGTTATGCATTGTTTTAAAGAAATGTCATCAGTGGACGCTATATTTTATTATATTTGTTATTTTCTCTACAGTCAGCACCATGGATGACAACAATAATCCAGGAGCTGAATTTGGTTGTGGTTGAATGTTGTGGAGCAGGTTTTTTTTTTTTTTTTTTACTTTATTTCCAGTTTGTGTGATGTCTTCAGCATGGTTCTGGTGAAGAAATCATCATCATGATTTGATCATTTAGATGTCTTCATCATACATTTTTTCATTGTGTTTATGATGCTTTATCATGAGAGAAATATAATGTGTTCAAATCGAACCCCACTCTCTCTTTCTGTTTCAGGAAACATTCATTTAAAGCCCAGTCGTACTTCTACTCTGACAGAGCAGTGAGGATGAGGACTGGAGGATTTTGTACAGCTGCTCCACCAACTCCAGTCACTGTGGCTCTCGAGCACAATAATAAACAGCAGAGTCTTCAGTCTTCAGACTGTTCATCTGGAGATACAGCTGCTGTCTGCTGTCGTCTCTGGAGATGGTGAACCGGCCTTGGACTGACTGGGAGTAGGAGGTGCTGCTACTATCATATCTGATATAGGCGATCCACTCCAGTCCTTTTCCAGGAGCCTGTCTGATCCAGTTCATGGAATAGCTGCTGAATGTGAATCCAGAAGCTGTACAGGTCAATCTGTGGGACTCTGCAGGCTTTTTAAGCACTGGTTCAGATTGTGTCAGAGTCTGACCATCAACACCTGGCAACACAAAACAGAAAGGCATCACATGCATGAAGTACGGATTTGAATGAAGACGCTGTCAAATCCAGGTGAGTGAAAATGTTGACCTGCCCAGCAGAGAGTTAAAAGCAGCAGTCCTGTCCTGTAGCCCATCATGTTAAAGTGTGTGGCCACTGTTGTCTGTCATCCTCTCTGCAGTCACATAAGTAGAGATGGGAGACATCAAAGTTTTGCATTGACTCCTCCTCACAGGGAGGGACGACAGCACTGCAGTGGATCAGTGTCTCAGTTCTTATTTAATGCAGTGGAGAATGAATGTTCACTGTAAAGAGTGACTAATGGAAAAAAATGTGACCCACAGGTAATCAAACATGCTTGGCTACACTGGAAACACAGTTAGCATCAATCATGTGAAGTGGGGTCAGCAATGTTAGCTCAGAGTTTCTGTTGCTGATGAACGTGAATTGATGAGTAACAAGTTAGCCGACCTGAAGCTGACATCAAAACAACCATGCATGGCTCTGTTCATAGAAAAGTGGGATAAACATGGAAATTAGGAGAAGGTCATTGTGGTCTTCATACTCTTATCAAAACCAGGAGGTGATGGTGATGTTGTGAGGTTCCTCAGTAAACTGTATACATGCATGATGATCTCACACAAAACCTTTCTTCACTGCAGTTCCCTTAAAACAGATTTTCAAGATTTTGTGTGAAACAGCATTAACATTATTTCTTGGAGTTAAATCATATTACCCAGAGGATGTGCAGGTCACTTAGTGAGATCCATCATAGCACACCAGTTAGTGAGCTTTTCTCCTTGTACTTTGTTCCTTCTTTGTCTCAAATCCAACAAGCCCAGAAGCTGCCACTGGACACAGAGGATGAAGTGGGAAACTACATTAAATAAAGCCTGTTGAAGTGGTAGTTACTTGCATCATGCAACATAAATGCTGATAATGATATCAGTGTGCTGCATCAAATGTGTTTCATTACTATTTAGTAAATAAGACTCAAGTCACCTCTGTGTTAAAATGCATGATCTTACGTTAACTAACGCAGATTTACAGTATTTATGATCAAGATATGATTTTTGCTTTAGATGCAAAACTGTGTCTATTAATAAACACATGAATATGATTTTTGGCTGCATGTTTGTCTGAACTTCTTTCTCCATGTGAGCCACTTGTTTGTAGCTCTGTGTCTCCAGGGGACAGAGTCTCTTCCTCAAAGAAACACATGGCATTAAATTAATCTGTGGTGTGAGGCTGCCTCCTCTGGTGGCTTCATGTTCCAAGTGTTCAGGGACTGAGGGGTTTTTGTACAGCTCTACCAATGGTTTGTGTCACTGTGGCTGTCTGGCACAATAATACACAGCAGTGTCTTCAGGCTGCACATTCTGTCCAGTTAGAGTCACTGTGTTGCTGGAAGAGTCGAAGGAAATACTGAACTTGTTTTTCAGTGAATCTTTGTAAGCTGAGCTGTAACCCACTCTACCCAATCCAATCCACTCCAGTGTTTTCCCTGCAGGCTGTCTGATCCAAGCTGTTGCATAGTCACTAACAGAATAAGAGACCTGACAGGTGATGGTCAGAGTTTGACCTGGCCGGACAGTCAGAGATGCTGGCTGTGTCAGCGTGTAACATTTCACACCTGTGGAAAACACAAACATTTTTAAAGTCAAGATATCCAGTTACATGGCACCAGAATTGCTGGTTTTGTAAATGTGATGTCAAATCCAGAGAGACTCACAGGATCCAGCAGCCAGCAGCAGCAGCAGAGCTACAGACAACATGGTTTGTGTTGAAGCTGAACTGGTGGGAGCTGCTCTTCCTCTTTTCTTTAACTTCCAGCCTCATATCAACTCTTTATAGCAGAGGGACCAGGAAGGACACTTTGCATACAATCAAACATACGACTGAAGAGGATCTCCTCAGCAGTGGATCTAAACTGAAGTAGTAGTTTTGTCCCAAGTGTGACAGTCCTCTAATGTGTGTGACGGTGCCACATCACTTTAATCCACCTGCTGACTGCTGGGATCTCTGGAGAGAGAGAAAACACTTTTTGTTGCCTGGAAATCAGCTCTGCCTCTGTTGGGGTTTTAAATCAACCTGTTACTTCTTTTTCTACAATAATCTGCTCAGTGTGTGATTCACTGTATTGTAGTGTTTTTAACCTGATCATTTTCCTGTTTTGATAACAATACATATACTGTTGTATGGTTATAGTTTTATTGAGGCATGTGAGGTAGACAGTTCTATTAGGCTAAAATGTTCATTCAAACTAAACATGTTCTCTCAAATGATGATCTCAGTATTTCATTATTGAGGATGTTTTGATACAGTATATCAAATGTGATCATGTTTCTAAAGCATGCAGATTTCCACAAAAAAAAAAAAAAAAAAAAATCAGATATTTCTGAAATTGTTAATTTCATTTTTTCATTTATATAAAGACATAGGTTTGACATTAAGTTTGTTGTCAGACTTTCAGAAGAGGGCAGTGCAGGATCA